>NC_137974.1:86835225-86907725 GCF_963924665.1 Micromys minutus
AAGTCCCCCAGAACTCTGTATAAGCAGTTCGTGCTTCTCTAAGCAATCCTAAGTAAACTCAGCGGCTCAGCAAACCCAAACCTGGAGCCCTAAACAAACACGCACACCGGTCACATACCACAGTGAGTCATTCTCCAAAATTCAGTCATGCTTCCTTTAAGTCGGTCTCTTTAGATGCCTAACGACTTTAGCATAGACAAGCCATCGCAGGACACAAAGGCCCCGTGCTGGCAAAAAGGTGATTCACGATGGATGAAGTCACAGACTAAGTCCATCCAAAGCAAGTGCGCACCTGTAAACATTCTCACTGGACGGTGTCTTGGGCTGCTTTGAACTTGGCTTTTGCCACGGACTCTATTGGCTTAGAACAGCTGTTGTCACCTCCTGGACAAGATTTCCTTTAGGAAGGATTCGGCCTCATGCTGACCCCCCTTTTTTCCCCTCCTGTGTGGATGTGTACATCAGGAGGCCAGAAGTCAGCCACCAGCCTGGAACTTGGCAATTAGCCCAGGGTTGGATGCCCACCTAGCTCACACCGCTTCTATTATAAAAGCACGAGCCGGCATGCCCAACTTTTTAAAGTAAGCGCTGGTCCCAAACTCAGGTCTTCATGTTTCTATAGAAAACTCTTTACTTAATGAGGATTATCCCTAGTCCCTGCTCTTCCTCTTTTACTAGAAAAATAAAGACTTCACAACCATGACATGTATTTCTCTAGAGAAGATCGTCTCTTCCTAGCATATGATGGCCCTTTAAGGTAGCAAAGCCAAGTACTGCACCTCATCAGGAGCGGTCACCTCTGTCTCTGCTATAGCTTCCTACGTCTAAACTTTCATTCCATTCTCGACAGCCATGGAGCACATTCACAGGAAAGGAATGAAACGTGGTTTCTTCTTGGGGAGCTGAGGTGATCATTATGTGGGTTTAGACCTGGTGTCAGCCGAATCCTGCTCTTGACTGTGCAGAGATATTGTGATAGAAAACGCTGCAGTTCAGCCTTAAGATGAACTTTACAGCGCTCAGGGCTAAACGTCACCATTGGAGAACAGCAAATTAAAATAAAACCCGAGGCTTCCTGCCCATCTTCTCTGCAACATCTTGACAGCAAAAACAGTCTTTCTCTGCAGACGTCCCACAGTATGGGGTGGGGCCGGTAAGAAGTGCTTGGCGCAGAGTGGACTTCCACTGTGGCGGAGACCGGAGCGTGGCTGTTAGCAGCTGTTCTGTGTCGGATTCTGCGACTAGATCCACTCCCCTGTCAGCTCCGTTATAAATTTGTATTTTCTTCCCTGCCTGTGCTCTGATTTATAAGAAACTCTGGAGAGCTTGCAAACGCATCTAAATGCCTGGAATCATACTTTTCTTCACTTTCAAAAATGTCTCAAAAAGGCGAGAAAGGAAAAAAGCTAAATTCCTTAATTTAATTAATTTCAATTTTATTATTAAGGTTAATTTATACAGAGGCTAATTATACAAGGCTAGTTATACAGAAAAAAATAATTTCAATTTTATTATCAAGGCTAATTTATACAGAGACTTAAGACTTCAAAATGGAGTCAAACCATCCACATGTGTAATACATATGTACACAGATCCACGTTCGAAGGATTTCAGTAGTTGGTCTTCGTGTTGTACTTTGTATTTGTATTAATCATACATTTTATAAATTTCCTACAAAGAAACAGCAGAGAAGTCTCGACAATGAAAAGCTGAACAAAGGGAGTGTGTTCCCAGCACAAGGCTATCAGCTGCAAGCTGCTCTAGGTTGGTGTTCATCATGAATACTCTAAGACACACACACACACACACACACACACATACACACACACACACACACACACACACACACACACACACACACACACGTGCGCATGTGCCAGATGAACTCCTCTTGACTTCCCTGTGCAAAGTAATGAAAAGATAAGTCAGAACAGACACCAAATCAAGTTCTTAGCCAAGAAATCCTTAATAGTTACCAAGAGGTTCAGAACTCTCATGTTTCCTGTTTGTTCCTACAACAACTACAAACTGTAAATTTAGTCTGAAATTTACAAATTTACTCTAGGGGAAGTAAGTCCATATGATTCCCTCTTCAAAACTGTCCCACCCATAGCTATAATTCAACCTAATTCTATGATTAAAAGAACATTAGACAGTAAACTGTTTGGAACTAGGTGCAGAGGGGTGTGCCTATAACCCCAACTCCTTGGGGGACTCACACACGGTTCAAGGACACCTGGGCCATTTCAAGACCCATGTCATAGGTAAACTATGCACCAAAGAAAACATTATTTAAATGTTATTATTTAAAAAATTATGTTAACAATAAACAAGCTATATAAGCAACTGAATGTGTGTGTGTGTGTGTGTGTGTGTGTGTGTGTGCATGTGCGTGTCAAAGGAAGTCACAGAGAACCCCAGATGATGGCTCTGAAGCCTCAATTTGATGCGTGTCCACAGAGCGTCTCTATGAACATGCTCACAACACATTCATTTCTATTAAAATGCCACTGCCCAGAAATATGCCCTAAAATAAGTGAATGACTAAACACAACTGTGTTATGACACTGTCTGCTAAGACACACATCTGGGCTGGCTCTCAATGGCTTGTGCTAAGTGGTAAGGGTCACATCATTCCTAATCACTCCTGTCACTGTGATGTGAGGGAGGCAGTGTCAGGGAGGAAGGTGAATTAGCCTCAGGAGCTGGAGGGACTGAGGGAAGAGGACATGCCCACAGGGAACCTGCAACAGGACAGGTTTCCACATCTTAGGGACAGATCTCAGGGAACCAGACTGAACCCGAACTGGACTGTAACCCTCAGTGCCAACCCCATTAACCCAGCTTCAGCAAGCAGGCCCTCACCAAGAGGAGTCTGTAACTTTGAATACCAGTAGTTAGGGACCAGCCCCGTATGCAGACACACAGGGCTTGTGGGAAGCACCTTGGAGCTTCACCGATTGTGTGCCACGTGATTCTCTAATCTCTTCAGCACTGGTGACTAAGCCTAGCTCTGAGCACAGGCTGCTTGCTCTAGCACTCACCAATATCTCCAGCGACTTTTAACACTCTAAAGGTTTATATCCAGTGTGTGTGGGGGGGGGGAGACAGACAGAGAGAGACAGACAGACAGAGAGAGAATAGAGAACACATGAGAGAGAGAATGTGTGCACTAGTCCCTTGGAGACCAGATCCCTGGAGCTGGAACTAGAGGCGGTTGTCAGCTGCCGGCGCGGGTACCATGTGCTGGACTAAAGCCCTCGTGAGGACCGTCAGTGTCCCAGCCCCTTAGCCCTTTTTCAGACAGGGCTTCACTAAGTTGCCTGGGCTGGCCTTGGTCTTGCCATCTTCTGGTGTCACTCCTGAGTAGTGAGACTACAGGCCTTTATTTTCCCATCCCTAAAATAGTAATGTTACAGACGGAAAGCCAACTAGTCACTGTTGTGAGAATAACAAGGAACCGTAGTGTAAGGGAGGAAACTTCTCTGTATCTGATGCAGTGGTGGTGAGGCTAATTAATTAACCACACACACACACACACACACACAGCATGCACTGAAGTACACTGATGTCATGGTTTTATTGACGCTCCACAGCGTCTCCACAACCTTCTGCAAATCTGTAATTATTTAAAATAAAGAAGTAGAATTTTAAGTTAGGATGTAAAAATAAAAACTTCCAAAAAATAAAAACAAAACATACTAAACCTTTAAAGCTGCCCAAGTGGGAAAAAGATATAATATACAATCATGAATAAGAAACAGAATTCCAGTCACAAAAGAAACTCAGACACATATGTCAACAGCATATCAGCCTCAGGAACTTTACATTGTGTGTAAACTGTAGTATGACTGGATGGAGTCTGAACAGTGTGCATCTCTGGATGGCCACAGTTCTGCTGACTTTACATCAACACCACTTGCACAATCCCATGGAACCCCTAAAAGTCTGCAGGGAGGACACAGGCATGTGTCCTCTTAGTAAGATCTTGACCTCCAGAGCGTGCAGACAGGAACTATACTAAACAAAAGAGCTGGCTCTGAGGGCCCACGTCCTAGGACGAGCTGACCCACCGCGTACTGAGCAGAACAATGCAGACGCATTAAAGATGGTTTGTGAGTGAAAGTTGGTAAAATAATTCATCAAATTAAACAAAGCAGCCAAATCTTCTGAACAGATCAACTGATAGGAAAGAAAATTAGCTGTTATCCACCAAATAGCTGAATGATATTAAAATAGCAAGTCTGTTTTCTTTCATGAAGCAAAACTTTAATTAAAATGTAAAATACTAAAACTGTTGTTATAAAATGAACAGTAGATAAAATAATTCTTTCTCATGTTACAAGCCTAGAAGTCAAGCTGGGTGTTGTGGTTCACACGTGTAGACCCAGAACTCAGGGCTGGGATGGGAGAAGAGGCTGCTCTGAGCTGTTTAGAGAGATCCTGTCTCAGGAAAAAAAAAATCTGGAATTCATTAAAAAGGGCTTAGCATTTATAACAAATCTAGCAAAAGGTTTATAAGATATGAAAATGGTGTTTTACTATAGGGAAAATGAGTATAGGGGTGAACATAAAGGTGGATACATTAACAAGAGTGATAAAATGCACTAATCAACAGAGGGCTAATAGGAAACCCTACATTTTTATTAAAGGACATAAGAGCTAAACATATGGAAAGACACACCATGTTTCTGGATGGGATCAGCTCTGAAATGTCACTTTAATACAATAATATATACATTTAATAACAGCTTCTGTCAGAATCCCCTGGGTCTCTGTTAAGGAACGGCAGTGTGGTTGCCAATGTGGCTTTTCTTTAAAAAAAGAGAGAATTGGCTTCTTAAAACACTTTAAATCAGAGTAGTTTTAGCAAAGAAATACACTGATGGATAGAAATATTCTATATACAGTCAACTGTATCCAAGAACTTACCTTTGCTCCTTACAGCACCGTGGACTCCTAACCGTCAATGTCTTTTCTTCAGCTCACTTCAAGCACATAAATTTGACCTGTCTCCCACACCTCAGAGTCACACATCTGTTCACTCAACTTGGTAAAACCATGCCAAAGAGCTCACCCAGCAGGAGCAAGCACTGTTGCTGTCCCTTTAGCTGTTGGCCTCGGTCTCTCCTGCCTCACATCTGCTCCTTACACTTGCTTTTCAGTAGCTTCTGCACCTACCACCATCTCAGGCCCTAAAGAAATCCCCTCTGGTCTGTAGGGGAGATGCTCAGTTTCCAGCCGCAGGCACTGTTTTAGAGGTGCTACAATTCTTAGGGCATTTCCTTGAGGGTATCTTGGTCCTGGTCCATCTTTCTCTGCTTCCTGTCCGAGGTTTGAGCTGTTTTGTCGTACCACACACTCTGCAGTGACGTTCAGAATCATTAGTCTTGGCACTGGACCAGCAGCCGCTTCTACATGCCTGCCTCTGCCGCTCTGGCACATCCTTCCCAACAACACGCTCTGTAATATTACGTTAATACCACCCGAGTTAACATCTACACGTCCCAAACTCTGTTCCACTAATGGCTTCAAAATTCCCAAATCCAGACGTACGTTTTCTGTTCTCATGTTGTCTCTGAGACGCCAGGAATCGTGGGCTCTGGAGTCACAGTGCTGGTTGAGTCACCTGTGAAACACGTGGGTGTGGTACTGACTTCCTGGTGCCAGCGTTTCTTTTAACAAGGAGAATGAAAACACCACTCTAATGGGATGGCAATGGGCTCTGGGAGGATTTCATGGCTTCTTGTGGACAGCACTTGAAAAATGTTTGCCAGCTTCGTCCACTGCTGTCCACTGTCACCACTGGTCATCAAACACTCTCTTCTACTGGACAACAGGAGCAACCTCTTCTCTGCCATTCTTGAGAAACTTTGTTTCAGGTCTTTGTTTCAACTCCTGCTGTTAAGCAGTTTTTGAAACAAGTCCCAGATTGCATGACTTCTGACACAGTTGGTGAGCCACTTTCCCAATCACCTCATTCTTACAGAACTTTTATATTTATTTCCTGTGTATGTGCACATCACAATACCCAGGGAGAAGTCAGGTCGCTCGGAGTCAATTCTCCCTTTCGACCGTGCGAGTGCTGGGCTTTGGACTCAGGTCACCAGGCTTGGCAGTTAGTACCTTTACCCACTAATCCATCTTGTTGAGCTCTTATAAAATGTCTATTGCCACTGGAGATAGCTATCGGCCCAACCTAACTTTTCTAACTTTCTCTGTAACTGGGTGTGGCCAGGTGGTGATATGCATGGAGGTTTCCTTGTCTTGCAGCAGTAAGAGCCTCGGGTCTTCCTGAGGAAGAAAGCCTAAGGATGGAGATGGCCAGAGTGCATCACGAATCACCATTTCTGGTCTTCACTAGTAACTTCACTAGTAACTCTTGCATGTTCAATGGATCATCCTGAAATTTGATATGTACAGCAGAACCTAATCCTAAGTGTGAGAAAGCCTTCTGTGTGAGATTAAACTCCACCAGGTTATAAAGTCCACTCACTCCTGTGCTCCACGAACACAGCCTTGTTTATTCCCCGGGGCCCCAGGCTAGGCCTGCCCTGCCCTCAATGCTCCTCCCCCAGACGCACATAGTAGACCTCACCTTTCCCACCATCAATCTCAACTCCAATGTTTGGCTAAACACCCACTGACTACTGCGTGGTATTTCTCCTACCCACTACTGTTTCCCGATGATACAATTGGTTTACTCTAAGTCATCCACTATACTAAACTGTGGCACTACGTCTGCTTTATTCACTACTCGCCCTAGGACCAAGGAGAGTGTCAGGCAAACATGAAGGATGAAATAAACCATTGCTGAGTAAGTCAACACATTATGGCATTTCAAGATAATAGATTTTGTGGCATGGTTGTTTCTAGCTTCGAAGAAAATATAGAAACAACACGAATTTCAGGCACATTATACACCCTGATATGAACACAAAAGCCAGTGAGCAATTATGAAACGACAGGACCAATTTTATAGATATTTATTTGTATACTCTTGGGCTGGGATTGCCCTTTCAAATATGCATTTGTATGGGTGCATTGGGCACATGCATTGCCACGGTGCCTGTGCAGACGTCAGAGCTGGGCAAGTTGGTTCTCTCCCGTTGTGTGGGTCCTGGGAACTGAACTCAGATTGGCAAGTTTAGTGGCAACCACATTTACTCTGTTTTGAGACAGGTTAGATCCCGGCTCAAAAACTAAACCACACCACCGAGTTATAACTCTCTAGCCCAGGTCTGCTTTCTTGGGAGAAATCCAGAAACTCTAAAGGAAAGATAACTAGTTCTGTCCATAAAAAGTAGAAAATGGATTTTTAAAATGACTGCTCTAAAACAGAAGGCATAACCAGCTCAAGTTGGCTCTTAGGCCAAAATACCAAAGACGCACTAAAGGGGACTGAGAAGCGCACAGCTGACTGGTACTTTGCAAGCCCAAAGGCCCAAGTTCATCTCCCTGGAACCCACACACACGGTTGGACACACAAGCAATCCAATGTTGTGACACAGATTTTAGGTGGCAAAGCTCAGACAGGAGGAAGGCAGCCGAGGACAGACAATGAAGGCTGCCCTCTGACCTCCAGCACATGCACACATTCCCGTGCGCTGAAGGGCTTGAAGAACAAGTTATACTAGTGAAGTCCAAGAAGAACATCAACGTTACAATATTTATACAGGTTCACAAACTGGAGAAGAGAGAAAGGAAAGAGGAAAAGAGGAAGCTAAGAATACGTAGGTGAAAATTTCTGAAGATAGCTGGGTAACATGGCACATTCCTGAAATCCAGCACACTCAAGTTTGCAGGTAGGAGGAGCACTCTGGCTTCATCGCTTCAGGCTAGATCCCATCTCAAACAGTAAAGCACACCACTGCTGTATAACATAGCAAAACCCAGAAGGCTGTGGTCTCCTCAGGTATAGCGGAAGCAGAAGAAAAGAGAAATCAAACAAAATGTACAAGCTACCAGGAACAACAAATGGCTTGATTCTGACACTTAGAAGTACACATCATAAATTAAAATATAGCCAAGTGTCTTAAAGGTTTGACTCAATAAAATGTTTTAAATTACCTTAGAAATATATCCTCTCTACCACTTTATTTACCATGGAAAAACAATGGTAGGATGTTCATAGTTAAGTAGAGGCTTAACTAGACACTGCAGTTCAATGTGGAATCTAGAGTTTGTACGATCATGCACATGTGCGTGGGCACACACACAGAATGCAGGGCTCTACTTAACTATGATCTCGTGCGCTCCTTCCCTGCCTGTCCTCGGCTGCCTTCCTCCTGTCTGAGACGGGCTCTTATGACCTGGAGCTTTGCCACCTAAAATCTGTGTCACAACATTGGATTGCTCGTGTGCCCAGCCGTGTGCATGGGTTCTGGTGAGAGAAGAACTCAGGTCCCCACGCTTGTCAGGTACTTCACCAACTGAGGCGTGTCTGCAATCCCCTTTGGTACACTTTGCACATGTATGTAGGAATGGGAAGATAACTCCATTGGTAAAGTGCCTGCCACCCGAGTATAAGGACCTGAGTTCAGCTCCAGAGGTCCAACACCAAGGGAGCTCACACTCATCTGCAACATGAGTACGTGCAGGGAGAGGTGTCAAGAGAGACGCAGGTACTTGGAGCTCTTTAGCTAGCCAGTCTACCTCAGTCAATGAGCCTCATGTTCAAAGAGAGACACTACCTCAAAAGATAAGGTGGAAAGCAACTGAGGAAGACATCCAGTTTCAACCTCAAGCCTCTATTCTCATGTGCATGCACATATAAACACATACATGTAACATATACAAAAAATAAATTATTAAGTTTCCTCATCATTAGTATAAGGATACACATACAAACTTGAATTCCAGTCTTCAAAAATGTATTGAAATGACCACACTTTTGGTTTAAAATTTCTGTGTCGTATTCTGTATGGGATGGTACACACCTTTAATCCTAGTAATAGGGAGATGGGGGCAGATGCAGGTACTTCAACCTGGTCTACATATCTCCTGTATCTAAGCTATTTAAGGGTTCAGATCTAACCAGCTCTACCAGAGAGCTTAACATAACAGAAATACCCAGAGAGTAGGTTACCCAATCCCACCCTTACCCCCAGGAATCAAAGAAATACAAGCACAGTGTCATCATTCATTGGGTTGAATAACAGAAAAATGACCTATGTGATTATTACAATTAAACTGGCCCCCATTGGCACATGCATTTGAATGCTTGGTCCCAAGTTGGTGGAACTGTTCTTGTGAAGGAGTAGATGTGACCTTGTTGGAGCAAATGTGTCACTGGAGTGGGCTTTGAAGTTACAAAAGCCCACACCAGGCCCAGTGTGACTTTCTCTGCTAGTGATCAGGATGTAAAGCCCTGGGTCACACTGCTCCAGTGCCAGGCCTGACTGCTTTCTGCTGTGGTAATCACAAACGAACACTGTGCACAATTAAACGTTCTCTTTTCTTAGGAGCTGCCTTGGTCGTTGTGCCTCTTCACAATGGAACAGTAGGGAAACTGTATCAACAAAAGAGAAAAAAAAAAAACCCTTGCTAACTATTACTAGTAAAGTAGACACAAGAAATATTAATAGAAGCCTAATATTTGAATACTAGGAAGGTGTCTGAACTTATAATACCTATTTTTCCTGATGCTTAGAAAATACTCAGAAAAAAAACACCCAAACTATACTTTAAAGATCCTGTGGCTATAACTGTATTACAGTGTCAGTATTACAATGAGCAGACAACCGTTTCTCTTGAGTATGCATACCACGACCAAGTCTAACTTGGCTGCATTTAAGCAGAATAAATCTACACATGGCAACTCAATTTTTGACAAAAATCCCCACCCCACAGACCATTTCCAGACTGCACTTCTTTATTTTTAGCCGAAACAAATAGGGAGAGCTGGTACCATAAGCCTCGGGTCCACGTGCTCTGCTGCCTGGATCTTTAGGTCAGTGATTGGGGACAGGTTTCTATCCATGGGATTATTCCATAAAGGACAGATATGAACTACTTCTACTGCACATAGCCACAGACCGTGATGAAAGACGGGCAAGCACAGCTCAGCTAGGCTAAGCTGTTAGTAACTAACCATTGAGGAGACCAAGCGTTCAGCCACAGGAATAACATCTCTGTGACAGGAATCCAGCTGTATTACTGAGCCTCATATGACCTTGGAGAAATTGCATGACATACCTGTTTGATCACCTTCCTCATTAAAATGGACAGAGCCTGACATGGCAGACACATACACAATCCAACCCTCTGGGGGAAATGCACCAGGGAGTCTGAGAGTTTGAAGCCAGGCTGGGGGACACAATGAGAGGATCTCAAAACAAGAACCAAAAATAAAAAACAAAAACAAAACAAACATCAACAAAATAAGCTTAAAATAATAAAATAGGCAGTACAATATAATACAAATTATCACTAAGTCACTCTAAGGCTTTAGAAGTTAACTGAGTACCTAGAACACCAGGCACCAAAGACACCGATGCTCACTACTACTCACTAGGAAATGACTCAGTAGCTTAAGTCTATGCTGGGTCAGTATGTTCTAACAGCATTGGCAAAGAGCTTGGCATGATGCAATTCAGAAAATAACTAGCAAAGCTGTTACATAGGTGCCTGACTCTAGGTGTTAGAGTGATCACTCACAAAACCCTCACTAAGAAACACTAATCTTTCAACCACACACTGAGATGAACGCCATATTAAAGAATTTTAGTACTATGTCCACATGCCCTCTTGCTGAAGATACTAATGGGAAATGCATAGTTCCTGTTCAAATCCATCTAGATATAACAAATAGAAGGTTATAAAATAAAACTATCAAAATTAATTTGTGTATGTGTGTGCTCAAGTATGTGGGGAATACACACGTATGTCCATATGTGTATAGAGATCCACAGTTGACACTGAGGCTTCAATTGCTCTCCCCTTTATTCTCTGAAGCAAAAGCTCAATTGGACCCACAGCTTGCCAACATGACTACTCTAGCTTGCCTGCTTGACTCTGGAGCCTCTGTCTCTACTTCTGTTTGCAGAGTCAGAGTTGGCTGCTACTCTAGGTGAGTGCTAGGGGTGCAAACTCCAGCGTACAAGCTGTGCACCAAGTACCCTGCTGAGTGAACCGTCTCTCCAGGCATCACAATCAAATCTTAAAAGTTATATTCATGTGACTCATATGCTCAAGTTCTGATCAAATCAAGATGACAACCCAATGGTAATGAAGACAACATAACTCACAGAGCAAGAACAAGCAGAGTCTTATTAAGATAGACAAGACACAAAATGTACATAAATCTAAAATTTAATGTAATGTGACTAAATTATAAATGCATGTGTGAGCTACCTTCCTCTAACATTATAGAAGCAAAAGTCTTACATTTAATAAAAATGTACAGAATGTATAAAAGCTCTAATCACATGTAGACTACCAAGTATAAATGACTTGATGTGAGGTTTCCATATGAAGACACCCTATTCAGAAAGAAACCAGTCTAAAATAAACACATTAACACACATATTGCAAAGGTACACAAAATGTTTATCATTCACCATTGTACATAGATAATAAACTGTAAAAATTAATATTGAAATCTTAATAAGGGACAATACAGTGACCAGTCTTATGTCCATTTTACTTACGAAGCATAAACAGCAGAGGTCAACGAAATGAAATACTGTCTGCGTGAGAAGACATACCATGTATCATAACGAGGAGCTAGAAAACTGAGTGTTGTGGAAAAGGTTTATTAATCTGTACAGGTTGTTTTTAATAAACTAGTGGCTACTTGTTACAGTAACTTATCAACAATCTCACAACAATAGCATCTCCCCGCCAGTCAGAACTTGGAACAATACATCTTTCTCAAATTGTCATTTAGTGTTTCTCTTCTCCATGTTCAAATCACAAAAATATGTTCTGAATAGCAACTAGTCATTTATGGAAGCCATAAGATACAGTCATTACACAACAAGGTACAGCTGAGGCACCCGGACGAACACTGCCAACACCTGTGAAAAAGCGTGTTGGTTTAAAAGTGGAAGTATCAAAGGAGCTATAATATGCTGTTCGTGTTCTTCTGAAACCCAAATGGTGGAAAGCCTGCCGGATGCCATGTAACCAAACCATCGTACCAACATCAGGAACCCAGTGTGTGCACCACAGGGTTAATGCCTGGGTAACTGAGCTAATCTCTGAAGTAAATTAAAATGCCAAACTTCCTTAACTTAGCAATACTATTTTGGAAGCATTATCAGAACAAATAGAGAGTTAATTATGAATTGGCCTGGGCTATTCTGGGCTGAGACTTTTCCTTAGTACTAAGATGACAACATTAGAAATGCTGTGAATCGTGCTTTGTTATTCCTCAGGGGAACCTCCTGGTTGTACATACCAAGTAATTCAGTCATTAAGCAAAGGGAGAACAAAAGCAGACCTGCAGCAACATACTAGACAGATGGTTTTTAAAATGACATGATAAATGTAAGTCATAAAATCAAATGTACTCATGAAGGTACATGTATTTTACGTTACATTAAAAAAACAAAAACAAAAACAAAAACAACACCAAAAAAACAAAAACAACACCCCCCCCCCAAAAAAAAAAAAACCCTCCAGACTGCAAACTGTGCATGCTGAGCATACCATTCGACCTGGGAAAGCCATGAGGGGGTTTCTTGCAAGTACTCACTGCCATGATAAGAACAGTTATGTGCAAACCGCAGGGTCCCTAATAGCAGTTAAGAGTTTATATACAGAAAGATGTCACTATCTGATCAATGCAAGAGCTGGAATCCCAGAGTTTATAGCACAGAACAGTAACCACCACAGGCCCCTCCTCCATGGCTTTCTTCCCTGTGTGACAGCTTGACTCCTTTGCTCTGGTTCTCACTCTCCCACAGTCCTGGTGTCTGAATGATCTTTTCAACAAGCTCCTCAAAGGCACACTGAACACCATCACAGGTCTTTGCACTTGCCTCTAGAAGTCAAGGAAAAGCACACAGTGTGTTTCTTATTGCACAGTCTCATTGCTTCTAGACAGTCATTATGGCATAAACAGAAACCTATAAGATACTAACAATCAAATCACAAAGTTTTGCTACATTAGTAATTACAAACTAATAAATTTTCACCACTCCCCACACAGAGCAACCTCAGCTCTGCCCACTAGTTTATCAGCTTAGCCCTAAGGGTTACAATAAGGCAGTGACGATTTGTGGGACTTGACTGTGTCTTAAGTATTTTTCTTAGATTTTCATTGAATTCTTCAAATGAGACCCTGATGCAGACAGCATTCTGTGGCCCAGAGGAATGAGCCTGTGCTGTCATCCACACTGGGTCATGCAAAGTTGATGTCTTTGGGAGGTATTCCGAGTGTCAGAGCTAACAGGACACTAAGGAAAGGGAACAGTTAAAGACGCCTCCAGGTTTTTAGTGTGGCTCATACTCCTGTCATTTGCTGTGGCAGACTGAGGTAAAGCAGACTGGTGTGGGGAAGTGGGACTCAACAGTTTACTTAGACACAGGACAAGACAGTGTCCAGATATCCTATAGATAGCCTAGGTGATTGGGTGGCATTAAAATGCTGTGACTGGCGTGACTGTTTCAAAAATGTGGGTCCAGAAGGGCTGAAGACCAACGTCTAAGAAACTGCAGTAGGGGCCAGCTGAAAGGCTGAGTGACATGCCACTGAGACAGGAGAATTAAGAGGAATCTTGACTGTTCCGTGCCCTTTATGGAGCCATGGAAACAAAATCCAGATTAGATGGCACCTGCCTCTGCTGGCCAAGCGGAGCACGATAACCTCACCTGACTCCCTGACTTCCTGGGACTCACAGAACTTTGCTTGAGGGCCACAGAAGACCCAGCTTCCTACGTTCACGTCACAGAGCCTCCTCCAAGTGCTTCCTTCCTGTTCTAAAACATACTGCACTACCCAACCTCTGCAAGGACGTCTGTTGTCCCACAGCTAGGTGGTATGCTGACATCTCTGCGCAGCAGCACACCAAGTTAAAAGCTTCCTGAGTGGTCACTGTCTGTCCTTGCCACCTTTCATTTCTACAGAGCACTGCTTGCTTATTAAACCTGACTTCTGCACTAGAAGACAAGCTCCAGGAGGGCAGAGCATTCGTCTGTCTGTCCAGTGCTCCATCCTCCACGCTCAGGAAGGGTGGGAAATAAATCATGGAATATGGGATAGCAGCAATCATCCAATTCCCTTCAGAACAGCAGCAGACCAGCCACTTTCTACATTCTGCTCTGTCCACACAGAAGTCTTCAAGTCCACCTGTAAGCTCCTACTATCTGAATAATTGAATTTACTAGGTCAGTAATTCCTAAATTTGTTGCCACATCAGAATCAGAGTAGGTAATTGTTTTTAAGCAAGACTGTGTGTGTGTGTGTGTGTGTGTGTGTGTGTGTGAGAGAGAGAGAGAGAGAGAGAGAGAGAGAGAGAGTGTGTGTGTGTGTGTTCTCCTTCGTACATGCAAACTCATGTGCTACTGCTGGCAGAAGCCATCTCCCTGATCTCTGAGTCACCGACATAGGACTGGGACTTAGGTCATCTTCAGGAGTATAAGCACGCTCTCCTGCTGAGCTGCCCCCCCCCCCTCCAGCTGAGCTTATGTTTGAGAAACATTTGGTCCTGTAACAGTAGAGAAAAAGTTCACAGGTGACTCAGGTACAGTGAGGCCGCTCCTCTAGAAAGGGTGACAAGCGTCTGCAAAAGGCTAGAATTTTTGTATTTTTGGCTTTGTGAGCCATGGCTTGAAGAGAAGTACCAAACATTCCCACAGCACAAAAGCAGCCACATGTACTATAAAATACTATATTAACAAGCACGCCTGTCCTTAATATATGGGGGGAATGGTCCATGTTTTAGTTTGCCAACCTTGTGCCCCAAATTTTAAAGCATAAAAACCATACAAAGACAGCACTAAGATTTAGATTCCAACTTAAAAATAGGGACAAGACCTGGAGTGAAACATTTGTATTAGTATGAAATTCCCAGTTGGTGCTGATGCCCTGTGTACTAGTGGAAATAGGAGAAAAGGAATCTCACTCTACTGTTAGACTTTGTATCATAAGATAACAATGATACATATATATTATGATTCCTTAAGGAAATATTCAACAAAATCCCTTCTTAAAAATTATTCCTTAAGACTAGAAGTGTTCACTTACACACTTACCTATGAACAACATAGAATGCTTCCGTGCAAACTTCAAGCCTTCGTTTCTATCAACTTCACGGTTCTCCTACAAGGCAAAAGCAGTGTGTTTTAAGGCTGCTACCGTATGGCTGCTATACTCCCAATTATTTACAAGGCCAAGAGGATTTTAATTTGGGGACCAGCCTGGACAAGTTAACAAGACAAAACTAAAATGGTTTGGGATATAGATTCACTTCACGGTACATATGTGTTTAACATGCAGAAGTGCTGGGTTCAAATCTCTTACCTCCTCCTCTCCCCTCCCACAGAAGAGCTACCCAAATGTCGTGTCTGCTTTTTTACCTTATCAATTTTATTTCCAACTAGCATGTTTACTATGTCGTTTCTTGTACAGTATGTTTCCAATTCATTTAACCAATTATCCAGTTTAACAAAGGTGTCTCTTCTTGTGACATCATAGACTGAAATAAAAGCAAAACCACTAATTTAAAAGTCACACAAATAAGCGATGATTTACTTTTCATAGTCACTAAAAGCTAACAGTGGTGTATAAGTCAGTCTGTTCTATATTAATCCTTCACTGCTTACTATAAAACTTAAAACAAACTTAAATGGTTAACACGCAGTGTCAGAAGGGAAATTATATCCAGTTACAACTGACACTCAGTTACAACAAAGCTGCAGCTTGATAAGGAAAGGCCATCCAAGGACAAGGTAACTTAATCTAAATTGTAATATCAAAATAAGATATGATTTTATACATCTGTTAACCTCTTACGTTTTATAACAAGGATCAGAATTTGCAAAATTCAAGACAGTAGGTGTAGTGACTGTGCTTCCTTGTGCTGTCACTGCAGCACAAGCTAGCATCTCTGAGAGGAGGCCATCTCAGTGAGGAAAATGCCTCCATAAGATCAGGCTGAAGGCAAGCCTGTAGAGCACTTTCCTAAACGGTGACTGATATGGGAGGGCCCAGACCACTGTAGGTATTGCCAAACCTGGACTGATGGTCCAGGCAGAGCAAGCCACAGGAAGCAAGCCAGTAAGCAGCACCCCACCATGGTTTCTGCATCAGCTCCTGCCTCCAGGTTCCTGCCCTCTTTGAATTCTGTCCTGACTTTTTCCAATGATGGACCGTGATGCAGACGTGTGAGACAGACGAGCCCTTTCCTTCCAGCTTGCTTTTGGCGTGGTGCTTCCTCACAGCAAGAGCAACACTAACTCCAACAGACCCTGAGTGAAAGTAATCCTGCATGGCCTCCACTGTCACCTTTGTCCTGTGTCATCTTCAGTCATAAACAGCCTCGACTTCAAACTGTTTGCTACCCTTAAAAACAGCACAGCCAAATGCAGGATATCTATGAACTTCTTAGCAGATTATCTGGAAACCAAATTTTCTGTTTTCTAATTTTGATTGAATATGAATCCTTAATGGTGTTAGTGCTACTTTTTGATAAAGACAGATTCTACTGAGTAACAAATACTCTCTTTACAGACTGAAGCAAGTGTTAATTTACTGATGAATGAGGACTAGTTTTGATAATGCTCTAGGAAAGATGTGGCTTCATTTTCAATTTATATTCTCATCAATATTTTTTAAACCAAAAATAATAGTCTTCTCTTTTTAAAATTTTCAGAGTTGAAAAAAAAGTTTAGTCTAATGTTCGATAATATCAAATAAAGTATCACTTAAAAGTACATATATCTGAACACACAAAATAAAAAAGTAGCGCTAAAGAAAGTGAAAATGCTGATTTTCCTACATTAGAAACTCCAATGGCTAGTATTTAAAAGCGTGTATTAAAGTAAAATACTTACCCAATATAACTCCCTGTGCACCTCTGTAATAGCTGGGAGTTAATGTTCTGAACCTCTCTTGACCTGCTGTATCCTGGAAATGAGAAGCAATCATTACTAAGTAAAGCAAAGTGTAAATAGTATATCTTTAATGCAACTGAACATATTCAAGAAAGTCAGAAACACATTAAAAACACCTGAAGATTAAATATGTTTACTCATGTTACATAAGTAAAAATAATTAACATTAGGTCATCTCTCTGCCATTACTCTCACAATATTTAATCAAACATGAAAACACATTTCTTTGAAAGTCATGACTCTTAACTTCAGCCACACAATCAAATTATCGGGGAAATTTATGTCTAATCCCTAAAGGTTCTGGCTGAATCAATCTAGGTTAGAAACAGGAAAAAACAATCTTCCTAGGTTATTCCGATGAAGAAGTGACGCCGAGGGCTACTGGTTTAAAGAGTACATGAGTATTGTGTTTGAGGGAAGGGATTTTAATGTTATGCTTTTAAAAAGAATGCTGCGTTTTTTCTTAGTTAAAATATATAAAGCAATACAGAGAGGAAAGAGGAGAAGAGGAGGAAAAGAAAGGAGGAAGGGAAAGAGGGACAGAGTCAGAAAGTGGGGGGAAGGATGGGACTAATTTCATCTTCTCCCAGGCCTGGGTCCTTTCTGGTCTTCTTTCCAGAACCCTCAATTACATTTCCAAGTATCTCAGCCCTTGTAGGTAGGGCTGCATGCGGCAAACTGCTGCTTCGGCCCATTATACTCCGCATTATTATGAAAGGGCCACTAAAGTTTGAAAAGCAGCCAGGCCCCTTCTTTGAGGGATCTCTAGATGGCCCAGTTTAAGGGTGGGCAGAATAAATGTTTCCTGTCTGGCCCACTGAGGGGAGGTGAGTTGGAAGGCAGAGAAGATGCATACCACACCTCATCTTGGCTGCCAGGGTCTTGTGCACAGGAAAGTTTGGCTATGGAGCAAGCACAAACTCCTGCAGACATCACAAGAGCCCATAAGCTCTAAGGCACAGGAAGACTGGAGAGGAATTCTGGAACAGTAACTAGAGGTGCAGCAACCAGGAGAAAAGAAAGCTGCTAAGACAACAGAGTATTTAAGGAAATCACTTCCAGGTGATTTGAATACAGGCCACTCTTTCAAACACAAATGGACTATCCTTGCTCCCAAAAGCTACCTTGAGCTCTGCTACATTTGTTTCAATAAAGACATAACACAGGTAAATTTTCTGAACAGAAAATTGTAGTGGAAACCCAATTTCTCCTTGAATTCCTGATGCTTCAAAGTTTCCTGCAAATCACTCAATTTGCATAAATGCTTAAGTTTTAAAAAGCAATTAAATAAACTAATGCTTCACCAAGCAGCCTCACCATCAAAAACAAATTGACTGATGTCAGTGACGACTTTTAATAATCACGACAAAACTAGAAAGTAACAAGGCTTGAGTTTGTAAAAGAAATCAATTGGGATCCATGACACAACTTAAGTGTCTAATTCTGCCACACAGAGAATGCAACTGGTTCCAATCCACCACAAAGAATGCAACTGAATAAAGCGGTTTTGTCATGTTGGACTTAAGATTTTTAATCACACATGAAATCAATTTCATCGAAAGCCATGAAAATAGATATTATCAAGTGGTCACAGACTTAAATCTGCACCTACTTAAGAGAATTTTATTTAAAAACGTAAAATACGGGCTAGAGAGATGGCTCTGAAGGTGAGAACTTGGTGCTCTTGAAGAAGACAGGGTTCAGGTCCTAGCTCCCATGCAGTTAACCCCAGTTCCAAGGGAATCAAGTGTCCTTTTATGGTCTCGGGGAGACACCAAATATACACTTGGTACGAAGAAATACATGCAGGCAAACATAAAAATTATGCTACAAAAAGACAAGTTATTGTGAGATTCAATTTCAAACAACTTATTTACATACAACAATAATAATAAATTAGCAGCATTAAGCATCCACAATATTGGAATTCTCAGAATTCCATCCTAAGAAAGACTCAAATAGTCTAGTTTTTTGTTTGTTTGTTTCTTTCTTTCTTTCTTTAGTGCTGTTTTTATCTTTGTTTTGAAAGAGAAGGAACAGAAAAAAAAAGCTGTTGACAGCAAAACTGTTTCACAATTGAAGAAGTTTCATAAAGATCAGTTGTAAACCAAAAATTTTAAATATTTAATTTCTAGACTTAGCACAGGGCAATCTAGCATGAACTCTTAAGAACAACTTCAAAAACTGCCTTTGGGTGAGATGGTTCAGCTGGTAAAAATTGCCTGGGGTTAATCCAGGAATCCCATGGTAGTAGAAAGTAGACGTTCCTGATCTACAAGCATGCTATGTGCTGTGTGCCCTCATTCATTTATTCACACACACACACACACACACACACACACACACACACACACACACGTAATTTTGACAATTTGTGAAAATTTAACAAGGACCAAATGTTAAAATTTTGGCATTTTTAAATTCACTTATACAAAGGTTTCGGTATGATAATTTTGGGGGTAAAATCCAAAATCTTGCACCATAGCATTAGACTAGATTTATAATAACTGTGTACTAAATTATAATAAACTGTATAAATTTATTATAAATTAAACTTTTGCTTGTATTTGTCTTCAAAATAAGAAGTATGTATTAAATATATTGACATCTTTGTTCAGATGAAAGAGGTCAATCCTTTTGTATATTATGGTTTTATTTTCAAATGGGGCAAGGCAAGGAAATTAGAGATTACTAAAGATAGTTGGGATCAAACCCAAGGGCTGAGAAAGCTCTAGAAAACTCTAGAAAGCTCTAGAAAGGCAAATAATATGACTCAGAGCGTCCAAGTGAAGCAAGTGTGCAGAAAGGAAGAGAAAAGAAGCTCCTAGAGGCTGTGTGGTAATGATGCATGAGCATTCTGGGAGCAGTGGGGGCAGGGCTACTTAGCTAACAAGGAGAGGAGCTCATTCACCAACTTTCTATAAACCAACTTCAGCATAATTAGAGCAAACTATATATTCAGACATTTTGTATACTGTCTGATATGCAGATGCTATAAAGAAACCAAATACTGAAAAGCTTTGAAGCGGCAAGAGACCCCCCCCCAGTGCCACCTCATCAGCAAGCTCTGAGGGCCGTGACCAACTGGTGCTGCACAGGGCAGAAGTCTAGGGCATCTATGCATATGCAAAGTAATACAAGCACATATTGTCCTGAAGCAATATTTTTAAATAAATAACAGAGTAGAAAAACATAATAAGCAAAGAACCAACATTTTTATTATGTAAAGATTTAATTTTTCAGATGGACTAGTTCTTTATTATAGTAAGAATTCAGCTGAAAGTAAACAGATGTTTCAGTATTTGATGTTTAAGCATTAAAAATACAGAAGTCATAAAATCTCATTATTCCTAGAAAACTTGAGGCTTTATGTATCTGATAT
Organism: Micromys minutus; assembly: GCF_963924665.1. Classification (NCBI taxonomy): domain Eukaryota; kingdom Metazoa; phylum Chordata; class Mammalia; order Rodentia; family Muridae; genus Micromys; species Micromys minutus. Next base: position 86,855,669 of record NC_137974.1, read on the forward strand.
GACTACTTCTATTATGAAGATGTAGAACCAGCATGAAAGTACCTACCAGTCCTTACATGTCAAATTATGTTTACAAAAGACATAGCTCTTTATGTAAAATGTTTACTTCACGGAAAAAAAAAATGTTCGTATATAAAGTGGACTATGAGTAGAAGTAATTCATTTGCATATATGATCAAATCAAAATATACTCAAATAGAAATACAAGTAAAAGGTGATCAGAGAGACAGAAATGCACGTTCACATGCAAATGGAACTGGTTCAAAACACAAGATAGACTCCTTTCTTTGCAAAATGGCTTATGTGCAAATTTAGTAGCACATATCACAAGTCTTGGTATTTTAAAGTATGTTCACAAATAAGAACACAGTAATGAAGATAAACTTTTTCTCCACTGATTCCCTACTGTTATTATTGTTCTGGTCACAGGGTGTCGTGCGCCTAACGTCTCGCCAGCAAGAACTACGCGTGGCAACAGGATTCTTCTGCGAACAACCTTTATTGTACAATACTCTTGAGCAGGGGACCACGTGGAAGAAAAATGCACTGCTTATAAATGCCCAGGAGACTCGTGTCACTACCTGATTGGTGCCCCCTCCAGTAACTCATTAGCATGCCCCAAGAGCAGGCTGTGATGTCTGTGGTACATGCGTACTACGTCTCTCAGGCTGGGCACCAGCTCTGTTTGCTGAGTCATCGGCGGGAAGCCGGCGCCATGTTTGGGGGGGCACAAGCGGCTCCCAACAACAGGGAAACCAATGTTTTAAAAATATGAAAAAGCCTATGGCAAAGATGCCTCTTCAACAATACAAATGACTGTTTCCTGAAGCACAGAAGTAGAAAGTGACCATAGAACAAAGTGGGAACAACGCTCCCCAGGTGAAAATGTCCCTGTGACCCCAGTGTTCACCTCACAAAGCAATAAGCAACAAGGGCAGAAAGAGATCACAGTCCAGCCATAAAACACAGGAAGCTGAAGCTTAATACAAAAGCCAGAACTGGTAAACGCTCAAAATGGTTTATGACGTCACAGCAGCATTTTCAGTGCCTGCGGTTAGACAGTACTGTTCCTATTGATACTAACACACTCTGAGGAGGGACAAACAGACCAACAGTTCAGAAACCGCAGGAAGACGAGTCACATGACACAACCAGGAGAGCCTGCTGCTCGGTCTGCAACTGTCCCTGAGTGGCCACTCTTCTCTGAAAGACTATAATGGGACATGTTTGACAACAGCAACCTTCCTGGCACACTACAGGAAAATTTAATAATCTGTCCTATTTTGAAATATTCTAAAGGCATTATACATTTCAAAATATTTTAAAAGCATCTAGCCAATTACAGTTATAAGATGCAATTATCATTACTATACATCCTTTCAGTATTGTCTAATCTCCCAGGGGAAAAAAAGCTATTTAATACAAATTGCCCATTCACCTATAAAACGTAAATAAAACCAGTTCTGTTTTGTTGCAAAGTACTACCTGGAGAGGCTGTACCTCACAATTGTCTATACCTCCAGTTCCAGAGGATCTGACTGACACCTTTTAGCTTTCTGGCCTGGCACCAGGAACATACATGGTACAGATATACATGTAGGCGAAACACCCACACACACCCACCCACCCACACACACACACACACACACACAAAATGTTAAATAAAAAAAGTAGAAAGTACATACTATGGACTAGAGATGGTTTGTGTGTCAAGAGCACTAAGCAACTTGTGGTGTTTAAATGAAAAGGCTCACTATTAGGAGGCGTGGCCTTGTTGGAGAAAAAGTGTCACTGAGAGTGGGCTTTGAGGACTCAGATGCTCAAGCCAGGTCCACTGTGCCTCTCTTCCTGCTGCCAGCTGATGCTGATGTAGAACTTTCAGCTGTTTCTCCAGCACCATACTCTGCCTGTGCGCCTCCATGTTTCCCACCATGATGGCGATGAACTGAACCTCTGAAACTGTGAGCCAGCCCCAAATAAATGTTTTTCTTTCTAAGAGCTGCCTTGGTCGTGGTGTCTTTTCACAGCAGTAAAGCCCTAACTAAGGCACAGCTCTTCCAGGGGACCGGAGTTGACGCCCAATATCCATAGCTGACAACTCATAACTTCCCATAAATCCTGCACACAGGCATACAGACATACACAGAAATAAAATAAAAACAATTTTTATAAAGTACATTTTAAAAAGTCTTACCCATATTGCAAGTTTAGCCTTATTTCCATCCACTGAAATCGTTTTCACCTTAAAGTCAACACCTTGAAGAAATGAAAATTCTGGTGAATCATCAGTAAAATATGATTTCTACATTCATTATAAAGAAAACCAGAAAAAAATAGTAAAATACTTTATTAAGTGCCTAAATTCTGAAAATTCTAGACCTGAAGGCTGATGTTATCAATATTCAGGACTGATGGTATAAATGGGAAGAGCTTTAGGATCCACGACATCTACTTGTGCTTCCAAACAGGAAAGCTCAGATTCAGTTCGGACGACTGTTGTGTACACTGAAAACCAGCAGCTACGACTGAAATGCTAATCTGCAAACGAGCAGTTTTTGCTGATTGTGGATCGTGGCTGTTTTCTAGAACTCCATTCATCTTTGTTCATAGTGCTGTCTACCCATGACAAGGGCGCGACACCGACAGCAATATGGTTGCCTGACACACCAACACAGAGTTGGTACAATATTATAAGGCTGTGTCTCTAGATGAAGACTACCAGAGTCAATGGCTGCTAAGAGGAGGAAAATTGGTTTCAGAGACAACCCTTCTGACAGGCTTCTAATCCAATGTGGCTGGGCCTAAACACAAGTGCATACTGGTAACTAAGTAAACTCAGTAGACGCTGTGTGGGTAATGATAACTTAAATATACAAGTCATGAATTCAAGAGGAGGTATGAGAGGGGCATGGGATGAGTTGAAGAGGGAAAGGTAGAAAGATGTTCATACAACATATTCATGCATGAAATTCTCAAAAGCTTAAAATTAATAAAAACGGGTGTTATCTACCAAACTCAGCCACAAATCCAGATCTTAGCTGTAGGTGGCTGGAGCACTCACACACACATATAAAAGGGCTACCTACCCCTTGTCTTATGAATTCAACTTTTTCCCCCTGAAATATAAAAGGTTTTATATAACCTATTCAATAAAATAAAGGAATTGATCAAGCTCTGCTTATGGGGGAAACAAGCAATAGTTAATAAAATGGCAGTGCTGATAAAAAAGTCCAAGAAAAACTAAAGCATAGAATCTCTTCTATCCAATCGTGCAGGATTTCTCCAGGCCTCACCCCTTACTGAGGAGCTACAGGTAGTAGGTTATTGCTGGAGGAGAGAGAAGCAGTCTTCTTTGAGGATATGACTGCTGACAGTATTTCCATACTCCAGTACAAGTCCCATGACCATATGAACTTAGCATGGCAAACAAACAAATAAAACCACCCAATAGGAGGAAACCCACACTTGCTACTGGAAACCTAGCCAACTGCCCAGGCCTAGAGACTTTACTAGGCCAGCATAATTTCTTATTGTTAGGTCTCAAACAGAGAACAAACTCACTCAGTACCTGTGCTCCTCCCTCTACATAACCCTTTCCTTCCCAGGGTGCTGGGCTTCCACTCCCCCAAGCTCCAAGCCTGGCTCCTGTATAACTCAGCTGTTTTGACTACACCGCTCACTCACTCGCTCTCTCCTCTCATGGTCCAGTGTGGTCTGCCAGCCATGTTCAGTTGGGACTCTTCCCTAGTCTGCTTTCTCCCTGTACCTACAATAAAACTCTTCTGCATACTTTAGGAGTAACCTCCTCCTATTTCTATGTACGTGAAACATATGTGGGGAATGGTTAAAATGGTACAGCTCATGTTCTACATGTTTCATCACAGCATAAATATGAACACTGACCTCCATAACTACAAAACAGCCAAGTAAATGCTTGACCCAGAGAGCTCCTGTACCTACTGAGGAAAGTGACTCTGTAGTAAAGTCAACCCAGAAAAAGAACTCTCTGAGGCCCATGTGAGCTCAACTAACTTGATTCTGAACAAAGTCTTAGAGGAAATGGAGTGGATCCTTCCTTACTCCCTTGCCCTTCTCTAAGCCACCGCACTGATACCAGAGCCAGAGAGTGTGAGGTAAAGAAAACTGGTCAATGTCTTTCACAAACACAAATGGAAATCCTAAAAACCAACATGGACCACAACCACCTGCCTCATCTTAAAGCTGGGAACGAAACACTGCACACTTCAGCATGTTAAACAGGAAATGAGCAGCTGTTAGAAAAGCTTGCATTTCTAAGGCAACAGAGTCACAGCTTATGACAGAAAAGCATTTCTTCACCTGATAAAGGAATCCACAAAACACAATTAACATCACACTTAAGTTAGGAATGTTCTCTCTTTTGTCAGTTATGAACTAAGGCCACCAACCCGTACATAATTTTAGCCAGGAAAGTAAGATAAATAAATATCACAGGTTGTAAAAATCTAAAGGAACAAGAATAAAAAACAAAAAACCTCCTAGAATTTACAAGAGTCACAGAGCGTCTAAGTTAGGGACACTATTGCTGTGAGAAAACACAATGACCAAAAGCAAATTGGGGAGGAAAGAATTCACTTCATTCAAACTTCCAGATCATGGTTCATCATCAAAAGCAGTGAGGGCAGGAACTCAGGGTGGGACCTGAAGGGAGGCAGGAGCTGATGCAGAAGCCAGGGAGGGGTGTTGCTTTCTGGCTTGCTTCCCATGTCTAGCTCAGACTGCCTTCTAGTAGATCTTTGGACTGAGGGCCCAGGCACGGCCCCATCTACAGAAGACTGTTCCTCTCATACTGATAACTAAGAAAATAAGAAGACGGCTTGCCTGCAGCACATCTTATGGAGGCATTGTCTCAGTTGAAACTCTCTCCTCTCCAGTGACATAAAACTAGCCAACACACACACAGAAGAAGAAAAAGGAAACAACCAGATTAGAAGATAAAAAATTAATAATCAAGATTATTTCTTCTTCTCTCTGTACTCTGCCTCAACCTAGAGCCTAGAGTCCTAGAGTACCCTAAAACATGCAGCAAATTCTTCTGCCTTGGCTTTACACACACTAAGATTACAGGTATGGTTACAATCTACTAAGAGTATTTGTGTATGCTAACAGTAAAGGGGAAACAAAACTAAACTCCTATTATCCAGAACCAAAGTTCACTGTTAAATCTGACAGAGCCTGTGACTGACCCTGTGATGTCTGGCAGCACTGTCTGGAGATCCCAACTTTTAGGAGGTGGAACACTGCTGGAAGAATGGACTCCTTTGAAAGGGAGAGCCCTGCTGGGGAAGGGTAACCTGACAGGTAGGCTGTGCATTTATAGTCTCTGCTACTTCCTTCCTTCTCTCCCCGCCCCCCTCGGTGCTGATGAAATGTAAAATATCTCAAGTCCACAAGGAAGCAAAACAACTCACTTCTGGAAGAAAATATGGGGAGGCTGACAATAGATGATTTACAGATTTATTGTAAAATTACAGAAAGGAAGACAGTGAAATCCTGACATAAAGACAGATGTATAAAACACACAAACACACTGCACTGGCTGGTTTTGTGTGTCAACTTGACACAAGCTGGAGTCATCACAGAGGAAGGAGCCTCAGTTGAGGAAATGCCTCCATGAGATCCAGCTGTGAGGCATTTTCTCAACTAGTGATCTAGGGGGGCAGGGCCCAGCCCATTGTGGGTGGTGCCATCCCTGGCCCAGCCCATTGTGGGTGGTGCCATCCCTGGCTCAGCCCATTGTGGGTGGAGCCATCCCTGGGCTGGTAGACCTGGGTTCTATAAGAAAGCAGGCTGAGCAAGCCAGGGGAAGCAAGCCAGTAAGTGACATCCCTCCATGGCCTCTGCATCAGCTCCTGCTTCCTGACCTGCTTGAGTTCCAGTCCTGGCTTCCTTTGGTGATGAACAGCAATGTGGAAGTGTAAGCTGAATAAACCCTTTCCTCCCCAACTTGCTTCTTGGTCATGATATTTTGTGCAGGAATAGAAACCCTGACTAAGAGACACACAGACACCTAAAGACAACTGACACTTTTGTAAGGGCAGGAAAACATTCAGTGTATATTCTTTTCAGCCAATGCTTTTGGAACAACTAGATATCCATATGCAAAACAAACAAACAAAATAAAAAAAAAATAAAGAAAAAAAGGAAGGAAGAAAATTGTATGGCCTTCTGCTAGGTGAAAAAAAAAAACACTGAGATCATTACACATAGATGAAAAAGCTGATAACTTGAATTTCAATGCAGTAATGTGCGCACTTAGAAATGCACTGGTAGAAAAATGATGAGCAAAAAAGTAGATCAAAAATACCTACAAAGCAAGTAACGCCTACAGAACCCTTTCATGCTAAATATATAGAAAGAGCTCTTTTCTCAACACTAAGAAAACAAAACATGGGCTGGAGAGACGGAGTCATGGTTAAGAGCACTTGTTCTCTGGGAAGCTCTGGTTTCTCTCAGCACTCTCATTCCAGAACTCTGACTCCAGACGGCTGAAGGCCCCCTTTAGCCTCCACCAGCCCTGTACACAAATGGTGCATGAACAAAAAACCCATACGCAAAAGAATGAAAATAAATTTAAAACAAAATAAAGAAAACAATTCAACAAATTAAAAATAGTAAAAGATGCAGATAGTTTACACATAAAAATAAACATGGCAACAAATTAGAACTGAATATGCCCAACATCAACAGTTACTAGAGAAATCCAAATTAAACCACAACCAGACACCACACACCTCTGCAAACGGTGACAGTTACATTCTGTAGTATGAAGTGGACCATCTCAACAGCCACTGGATTAGAGTTGGAGAACTCTCCTCCACTGATGAAGAGCTGTCTGCAGGCATGGCTTGTCCGAGTCCTCGGCTTATCATCTTGGCAAGCCTTCTGTACTGTGGTGTCCTCTCTACTTCCTCCCATTTGCTGAAGCTTGTCTCTCTACTGCTTCAGGTACTGAGTCCACCTGCCCTGTGCCTTCAAGGTTTTTAGCTGTCTTCTAGTTTATTTCCCTCTGTTATTTTAGCTCATTACCATAGAATAAGAGAAAATGCCACTGTGATGTTGTAACTATATGTAACTATTATCTTACAAGTTTCTTTACACATGATAAACATTTTAATCTAACTGTACTATGGAAATGTAAGGATGTATGTCCATAATTGCTCTCCTATGAAGCAAAACACTGATTTTGTATAAAACAGTAATTTTCACAAGTCCATTAACAACTAAACCAATTGTATTTATCTTTGAAACCCTGTGTCTAGTGGTTGCAATTGAAATCAGAAAGTAATCTAATACTAAATATGAAGATTTAAAAAACAAGGTCTATTTGGGGAAGAAATTATAAATATTTCATCAGCATGCAGTATTTCAGAATTTGTTTTGGTACAGGTAGCCTTTTCTAGAACATAGACAGTTCATGATGGCTGTCATTCTGCTCGAGTCCTCGAGTTATTTCAGTTTAAAATGTCCCTTTTTATTTTGAACAATTCTTCAGTGCAAACTTCACGTCAGTCAAGTTTCCCTCCTGTCAGGTGCTATTATCTGTCACGGAGCGAACGGCCGACGCTCTGGACAGTACGTTTTCCTGCATGGTTGAAAATGAGCAATCAAAACCAGAACAGAATGGAGTTTGGCTTGCTGACATCTTAAATGGTCGCCTTTCGGCACACACGGGGTAAATTGTAAAACCTACGACACAAAGGTGCTGAGTGATGCCTGATAGAGCTACTTAAAATGTAGAGGCACTCTGAGTCTGTATTCAGAGAAACAATGTGTGCAGCACTTGAAAAGTCACTTGACAACCAGAGCTGGGATGGCAGAACCACACGCTATCTTCCTATCTGCTGCAGGTTAACACAGGAGCACAAAACCCAAACCACAAGAAAACACGGGACATAAATACAGTCTCAGAACACCCTTCCACAGGAAAGTTGTAACAGAAAAATAAAACCATCACAGACAAGTCCAGCACTTGTGTGACTAAAAGCCACCAACAGCAGCGCAACAACACACACCACACCTCTCTCTCTCTCTAACACTGTAAGAAGCATTTCTGTGGGATTCCTATCAAAACAAACAACAAAACCTACATAAGGAGACTACCTTGGAACACACTTGGCAAGTGAAATGAGGGGCAGTGTACAAAGCAACGGGCCAACAGTCTTCAAAACTGACAGACATGGACAGACAACCAAAGACCAATGAACTGTTAAAGCCACTCTGGGCTTGTGCTGAGATCCAAGGCAAACTGAGCTAGTGTGAGAATCTTCCTAAAAGAGGAGCTAGGGGGAGAAGGGGTCAAGAAATTTGGAGACGACGAAATTTGTTTGTCTCAAATCAGAATTTAGGCCTAACTTTCCTTTTGCTAAACAGAGTACTGAGAAGCAGCTGAAGAACTCTGTCAATGGACAAAATCCCCTCCTTCACTTAGGAAACACTCCCTGGATGCTCAGAGAGGACAGACAAGTCTGCACACTCTCTTCAGCAGGTATTTACCACGAACCCTGTGTGACGCGGCATAAGAATGATAACGCAAGTTGGGGGCATGGCTAAGTCAGTAAAGACCTCGTCCTGCAAACACAGTAAGACCTGAACTCCATCCCCAAGACGCAGGTAAGAAAAGCCAGGCACGGTAAGCAGTGCCATCCTGGGGTAGGTGGTACTGGGTGGATAAGAAAGCAGGCTGAGCAAGCCATGAGAACAAAGCCATCAAGCAGCAGTCTTCCATGGCCTCCAAACCAGCTCCTGACTCCAAGTTTCTACTGAGTTACTACCCCACCTTTCCTGGACCACTGATGTGGAAGGATAAGCAAAATAACCCCTCCCCTCCTCAGCAACCCCTCCCCTCCTCAACAACCCCTCCCTCCTCAACAACCCCTCCCCTCCTCAACAACCCCTCCCCTCCTCAGCAACCCCTCCCCTCCTCAACAACCCCTCCCCTCCTCAGCAACCCCTCCCCTCCTCAACAACCCCTCCCTCCTCAACAACCCCTACCCTCTTCAACAACCCCTTCCTCCTCAACAACCCCTCCCCTTCTCAACAACCCCTCCCCTCAACAACCCCTCCCCTCCTCAACAACCCCTCCCTCCTCAACAACCCCTACCCTCCTCAACAACCCCTCCCCTCAACAACCCCTCCTCTCCTCAACAACCCCTCCCCTCCTCAACAACCCCTCCCTCCTCAACAACCCCTCCCCTCAACAACCCCTCCCCTCCTCAGCAACCCCTCCCTCCTCAACAACCCCTCCCTCCTCAACAACCCCTCCCCTCAACAACCCCTCCCCTCCTCAACAACCCCTCCCTCCTCAATAATCCCTCTCCTCCACAAGCTGCTTTTCCATGGAGTTTATCACAGGCACAGAAACCTAAGACCAGGGTGCTTGCTGGCCAGCCAGTCTATTTTCTTTGGCAATTTCATGGCCAATGGGAGATCACGTCTCAAAGAAACAAGTGCCTGAAGAATGAATACTCTCACGACCACATGCACTGCACATGCTCACACACAAGAATAAAGTGGAAGTGATAAGTGTTAACATTATGGAGTGTGAGAGGGTGCAGACTTCTCTACTTCCCGTCTACACCTGAAATAACTCACTCAGTTAAAGCGAAGCCAGTTTAAAGGAACGCCCTACTTTCACCAACAATGACATTAGGATTCTTTAATAGTCTAGACAACAAGACACCTTCAGGCTCTAACTTTGTTCCTAAATGCTTCTGGGGAAGCGGTCCATTAGCACTGCACTAGCTGTGTAAGCGGGAAGAGAGGGGCTTGTAATGGTCTCAGTTTTAGGAAGAAAGACACAGAAAGATCTCAGGACTTGCTGGTCAATCAGTTAGCCAGATGAAAGCACCTCAGGTTCAGAGAAAAGTCCTGACTCAATGTCTAAGGTGGGGGCGACAGAGAAGGATACCCGAGGTTAGCCTCAGGCCTCCATGCATCTGTGCGCTCACACGGTCTGTGTATCACTGCTCCCGATAACTCACGACTGTTTCAAGTACACACGCATGTATAAAATTAGCAGATTCTATTGCTAGGTTCATGGTAACAAAGACAAGTTTGTACTGTATGCCACCGTAATGATACTGGCTGGCATGCAATAAATATTCCAATTACCTCTATCTGCTGCAAAATAAAAAACAGAACCGGACTGAAATGTGTGTGTAAACCATCATATCAGCAATGCTAATGAGGTGACAAGAGACAAGGCCTTATGGGTACCAAAGCTAAGTATTACAGACAAGATCTCCACAGAAAGTACCGGGTGCTGAGAAGGGAAAGACAGAGCCCACAGGCATTTGTGGCACTTCTAAGGCTTTCAAACTTAGCTCACCTATTGTTGCCGCAAGTTCTGGATCAAAGGTGTCATCCGTGAACCTCAGGAGCAGGCTGAAAGAGAGGTAATAGCAGGTTAGGAGCTTAACTCTTTATTTCCAGTCATCGAATATCTATGACATTTTTCTTATCACACAGGATTCTTAGACACAGACAGCAGAGCTGATGTGGGTCTGCAGGGGCACTAGACTGCCAGGACTAAGGGAATCACGAACAATCATACGCCCTATGCTCTCCTATACAGTCCCTGAAGAGCCAACAGTTTGCTTTTTGTTCAAATCTGTATTGGTGTGCTGGCAGGGGAACAATAATCTCTTGGAATAAAAAAAGCTCACTGCTTTACATTAAATAAAAACAGAAAGGTTACAGCAAACTGTAACAAGGAATAAAACATCACGGTGTGTATCAAACAGAGGGAGAAGGATGACAGGCAGGTAGATGCTGGGTAAAGCCCAGAAAGGCAACTACGACTGCACGGGGCTGCTAAGGAAAAATCTGACAAGAACTGGGCTAGTTTGAAAACTCATTAGCCCCAACCGAAACGTAGGGAATCAACAGATAACTGGCAATTACAGTGGGGGAACAGTGCAAACAGGGTAACAGGATGGATGAGGGGCTGCCGGCGGACATGTGAGAGACCTGCTGTGGCTCTGCAGGTTCCAGTCCAGCTTCACTCACCAGCAAGCACAAGGGCCCCTGATTAGAGGCTCTTCAGGAATAAACTCTGTGGCCTTTCATTAACCCCACCCACCCCACTTACACAGCTAACTGCCTCCTGAGGTCCACCATTCCACCAGCAGGAGTTTCCAGAGAGCCCAACAAACATCTCAGTGTGGTTACTGCTGCTAGAGGGATCCACAGAACACAACAGCTTCCTGGTAGTCTCCAAACCCCACACTATCAATTATAGTAAAAAAGTAACTCTCTCTTTCCCAGGTCTGCTCTTTTATTTCCTACAAAAGACACAATACATTCAACATAATAAAAAATGGTCAAACTCCAGTGATTTCTGCACAACACTCAGACATAATGTTTTATTTAACTTCGAATGACACTGGGTAGCACTGGCAGATGAGCCACACTAACAGCCAGGTCCCAATGTCAGAACTTGAGAGGCTGAAGCAAAAATAAAACCAAACAAAACCAAACAATTACTCCAAGTTTGAACCTGGGTTACATGGTGAGTCCCAGGCTGGCCTGGGCCAAGAGTGACCATCCAAACATTAAAAACAGAAGGGGGACTCGGTGGGACAGAGGACCTGGTGCTCTTCACATCCAGAGGAACACACACCCTCGTCTGGCCTCTGAGGGTCCTGCACTCACAAACACATAAATAAAAATAAATGTTTAAAATCAATAAAGAAGCACTGTGACTACAGCTCATCTATATTTCTTACTGTAAAACAGAATCCACTTAGAAACGGCAGTTTACACAGCAGGTCCCGGTATCTCCCCGGAAGTGACACACTCCGCAGCCTTGAGTGTAGACTTGGCAGTGTCTGAGACTCTGCTCCAGCCAGGCTCCCCCACGGAGCACTACACTGCTCCGTTATCACTCAAGGCTCCAAACAGAGCACGTCTTCACAAACCTCACCTCATGCCTCCTGTCACTTAATAACAGCCTCAAACCAACCTGGAAAATTCCACCTGGTCAGACTAAGGTTATCCTCTGCTGTACAGAGTCCTCACTCCTGCTGCCTAGCCTGATCTAGCTCTGTGAAGAGACAAACGCCTGCTGTTTAGAACGACCCGTCCAGAACTACGGCTACGGCAAATCTCTACTGACTCGCCTTAAAAGACAAAGGCTTCTGTTAGCCATCTACTCCTGTCATACACACAAAGGTGTCAAGGCTCCTCTGTTTGCCACAGGGCACCACAGACACCCTAGTTCCCTAAACTCGATACTGGTTTGCCGTTGCTGTTGTTTGGTTTTTGGAGGCAGGGTTTCTCTCTGTGTAGCCCAGGCTGTCCTGGAACTCTTTGTGTAGACCGGGGTGAAGAATAACCTTGAACTCAGAGATCGCCCTGCCTCTGCCTCCCAAATGCTGGGATTAAAAGCATGTGCTACTATGTTTAGCCCAATATTGTTTTAAATGGAAAAATTATTAAAAGTTTTCAGTGAGCAATTCATAATTCATTATTAGGTACCCCCCCCCAAAAAAAAGGCTTTAAGTATGTTTGACCCTAATAACATTGCCTAGGGGTGTAAACAGAAGAGAAATTCACTCACCACACTTTAAAACGTAATGAGAACCAGGCCTGGTGTAATGTGCCTATATTCCTAGCACTTGAGAGGCTGAGGTAGGAGGTCTGTAAATGACAGGCAAAGCTGCTTACATACATAAGTGCCAGGCCAGCCAGAATATGTAACCAGACCTGTCTCTAGAAACTAAATAAAATAAAAACAACAATACAGAGGGATCTCCAGTTACAGAGTCAACTGTCCCTGGTTGGCCTTCTGGTAAATCCTAACATACCTCAACTTCACCCACTTAGTACACGGTCTCAGCCAACCACATACTGGACTGAGATGGCAACCTGCTAGTCTTGATTCCAAAAGCAAGCTGTAAGCAGGCATGGTGATACACGCCTGTAACCTTACTGTTCTGGAGGCTGAGGGAGGAGGAGTCCTAGGTTGGGACCAGCAAGTTGCCAGGCCTGTCTCAACCACGCTTTACTTTAAAAGACAGAAAGCAACAAGACAAACTCGATGTGAGCTCTTTCACAAGTAAAAAGCAGAAAAATGGAAAAATCACGAGGGTGTATGATTCCTAGTAAAACTACATCCAGTACATCAAGAATGTGCAAAAAGTAATCAGGAAGATATCCTGTGTTACTTGAACACACACCACTGAATGTTTATAGAAAGTTCTTTTAATTAGTGCCTTGGTACACAGAAGTGTGTCATGACAGGGCCACTGAAAGAATTTATTACAGAGTAACAAATGATTAAAAACAAAGATTTGGGTTTATTTCGTATGATTTCACGTACTTTAAAGTACCTAAAGTTTTAAAACTTTATGAAGTGCTTAAAAGTTATTTGAAAGATCTCACAAGGTAGAGTCAAATAAGAAAACGTTAAAAAAAAAAAAACAAACAAACAAAAACTCTCTAGGACATAAATAGTGTTTAAAGATCAAGAGACGCTCAAATAACATTCATAATCAGAGGGCAAGGATGACTTCACCTGAAGAACTTTGTTCAGACCTGGATGAAAACGTAACCTCTGGCAACACCCACCTAGGTCCACCTCCGACCTAATACACACCACCGCTGCCAATCTAACCCTCCCCAAAGACTGAGTCAAAGCGTAAAAGACCATACAGTGGGTTTTTTTTTTTTCTTTCATGTCTATATGATGTGGCAAAGCCAGAACAGTCTCACTGAAGGGTAGCCCACTGTTTTAAGTCAGTTCCAAGCAGTTCCCAAAAGAGTTCCTTCACGACGAACTAATCAAAAGAAACAGATACGTAAACAAAGAGGCAACACTAGGCCGCACTAAAGCAGGCCAGGAATGTGACCTAAGACGTCACCAATGTTTCTGGTGTAGAACATTAAATATCTGAAGGTCAATTCTTAGGGAAATCACAAAGTGATAAAGTTACTATTGATCTCAACTCCTGGGGTGACGACTGGCTGGACTCTAGGGGTGAAAGGCATCTGGGCTCTAGGGTGACAGGACGGCTGGGCTCTAGGGTGACAGGACGGCTGGACTCTAGGGTGACAGGCAGGCTGGACTCTTGAGAAGACAGACAGGCTGGAATCTAGGGATGACAGGCCGCCGGGCTCCGGTCGCCGAGTCGCGTCAGGCCCGAGCCCAGACTCCCAGCAGTGAGAAACCCTGATGCGAGGCCTGTGCCCGGCGCGCCCGGCCAGGGTGGAGCCAGCAGGGCCGCGGCGACCGTTCCGGGAGGGCAGCCCGCAGCCCAGAGGCCGAGGGCCCGCCGCGCACCGCCTCACCTGGACTTGCCCACCCCACTCTCGCCGATGATGAGGATCTTCAGAGTGGTCAGCACGTCCTCGTCCATCCTGCGCCCGCTCTACTCCGACCCTGCCCCCGTGCCCGTCAGTGCTGCCCGGTGTCGGCAAAGGCGACCAGCGCATGCGCACCTCTGTGACCACCGCCTCCCTCTCCCACAGGATGTTTGGGCAGCTGAGGCTACAGAGCGTCTGGTTCCGCCCAGAAGTGGCTCTGCGTCTGCGCACTCCCTGGAGCGCCGGCGTTCTTCCGCGTGGCTCCTGGAGTGCGCAGGGGCAGATAGGCAGAGCTGCGTGTAAGTCCTACCTTTTTCCAGGCACTAGCTCCGCCCCAGCCGTAACCCATCCCGCTTCCGGCTGTATGCTTGGGGTGTTACGTATGCAGCCTCGAGGCAGCTGTTGCGGTGGGCAAACAGTGGTCCTTTGAGACAAACAAGTCTTAGCTAGAGGTAAGGCACAGCAGTACCATGTAACTGCCTTGTCGCATTGCTGAGACTCCCAACTGCCTCCCCACATCAGGAACAACAATTTTAAAGTTTTGGAATTGTTGGGTACACTGAGCCTAGGGCAGTGCGCAAGGATAGTTGTAAACAAGCAGTAACCTGTTGACTTCCGTCAGGTAGGCTTAAGAATATAATCTACTTATTAATTTAACTTGAAAGAAACTCTGGTAAATCTAGTACATGCAAATCTTTGGTGCAGCTTCAACTATTTCTGTAATAAGAGTAACTTTGTCACCGCTGTGAGAATTACGTGCATGTACCCATCTCTCCACTAAGGTATACCAGAACTAAATTACCTAGCAAAGTGTCTGTCCTCATGGTTGTGGCTAATACATGTGTGACAGACATTTGGTGAAAGAAAATATATAAATAAAATTTAGAATCAGTTAAATTAATTTCTTAGCCAGGTATGGTGGCACAGGCCTTTAATCCCAGCACTTGAGAGGCAGAAGCAGGTAGCACTCTGTGAGTTCAATGCCAGCCTAGTTTACATAGGAATTCCAGATCAGCATAGCTACACAGTAAAACCCTATCTCAAAAAACAAAACAAAAAATAATGTGTTAAATGCCTTGTAAAGTTCTTAAGATAACCAAATGGTCCCTCAGAGATGTCTCCTTAGAAAAAGGTTTCTTAATATTTGGTAATGAAAAATAGAGTGAAGAATTGGTGTGGGACAAGAATGTATTTTGGTAGTTTTTACCCGGTGGCCATTTCTAGAGTTTTGAGTAGTCCTCTTTATCATCAAACTAATACACACACACACACACATGCTGCCCCTTGATGTCTCTTGGATCAACACTGCTTCTTTCATTTACTCTGATGAGTCTTACAGTCATATTTCTGGTTTAGCTATTTCTCCTCAAGTTGAGGCCAATACACACAGCTGCCAAGGTATCTCCTGGATGTGTGCCAAGAAAAACTGCTGTGGACCAAAGCTGACACTGAACTCATTATCTTCTCCTCAATGTGCATTTTATCTTGACTTCCTTCATAAGAAGTACCATTAACACCCATTGAATTTCCTTTCCCTTACTCCCACATCCTCTTGGGTCTCACAGTTAAAGCAAACCTGAGATCTCTTTTCTCATGTTTATCCGCATCACCACAACCACCATTGTCTGTAAGCTGGGTTACCATATCAGCAGCGCAACAGGAGCCCTGCCTCTGGTTTCTTCTCACCTCATATCATGACTCTGCAGCCAAAATGAAACTCTTCAAATGCTGACTTAAGACATACTCCTGTTATCCCTCCGGGCTCATCTCTTGCTGTTCTATGCCTTGCATTTTCTATTCCAGCCAAACAAAACTTAATTTCAGTGATCAGGAACCTTGTACACAATTCTTCTGCCTGGAGGAGTGCTCTCCCTGGCCCCTTTCTGCTTCACAGGATCACACATCGTTTCCAAGAGAGCTCTTTCACATTCGAGCTATTCCAGATAGATTTCTTATGGGGCCTCGTAGGCCTGTGGTACCTGCTCCTCCAAGAAATCCTGCTAGTGTCCTGTGCTCAGATGGCAGTATGTGTCCCACAGTATTGTAATTGTGTTCGTTTGTGCTTTCTTTCCTTTATGTGTATGTGTGTGAGGTGTGTGTGTGTATGTGTGTGAAGTGTGTGTGTATGTGAGGTGTGTGTGTATGTGTGTGAGGTGTGTGTGTGAGGTGTGTGTGTATGTGTGTGAGGTGTGTGTATGTGTGAGGTGTGTGTGTATATGTGTGTGTGTGTGAGGTGTGTGTGAGGTGTGTATGTATGTATGTGAGGTGTGTGTATGTGTGAGATGTGTGTATGTATGAGGTGTGTGTGTGAGGTGTGTATGTGTGTGTATGTGTGAGGTGTGTGTGTGTATGTGTGTGCAGTTGTCCAAAAAGGGCAAAAGAGGATTCAAGATCTCCTGAAACGGGAATTATAGGTAACAGTGGTGAGCCACACAGTAATGGGTCCTGGGAATAAACTTAGGTACTCTTGCAGAGCGGTGGGGCTTTCAAGCACTGAGCCTTCTCTCCAGACACACAGCTTCATAAAAGCAGAAGTACATAATACCGTGTCATTGCTTTTGTCTCTAGAATTTAGTGCAATCCTTGCCCTGAAGAACTTGCTTTAGAAAATATTCTTCCTTCCTCCTTTTCTTTTTTTCTTTAGCAGTTCTTGGGATGGTCCTAGAGAATCATTTGTGTCCAAAAATATTTGTTGATTTAAAAAAAAATCTCAAACCAAACTCGATAATTTGGAACAATGTAGTTTCCCTTACTTGTTATCAGAATGGCTTAGAATAGTTTTTAAAACTCTATCCTGAACAATTACATTGGGAAAAGGCCCCTCAATGTCATCTGCCACACACCCATTATCAGGCCCTGCTGGACAGAAGTGAGCAGTTGTGTACTGATAAGTCAGCGGTGCTTTTGAAGGAATAATCTAAGAAAAATGTCTACACAGCCCAGCATAGGTGCAATTTAAATATACTCCTTTAGGGGCTTGGGAGATGGGTCGGTTGAATGCTTCATGTAAACATGTTGACATGAACTTGACTCTGCAGCATCCATGGAAAAGCCAGACGTGGCAGGACTGAATCAGGAACCTCAGCATGGGTCAGGGAAACCCATACATACAGCCAGAGGTTATTGGCTATCCAGCCTAGCCAATCAGTGAGCTCCAGGTCAGTGGAAACCTTGCCTCAAAAAATACATAGAGGATGGAGCAAAACAAGGGAAACTCCATGGTGACCTCTGGCCTCTGCATACATAAACGTGGACAGACAGACAGACGCATGTGCACGTGCGCGCGCGCGCGCGCGCGCACACACACACACACACACACACACCACTACATTTTCAATCTGGTTTTCTTTGAGGATCTGAAATCTGAAGACAACAGAGGACTGAAACTTGGGTGACTGAAGTTTAACAGCAGCCAGAGTTTTGAAAGAAAGACAAGTTTAGTTTTGGTAAGAATGGTGTACAGGATCTTGCCCTGCTATTGTAGGGACAACGGTGTGAAAAGACCCAGCCCCAGGCAGTGTATAATCAAAAAAAATGGAGACCACAGGGAGTGACAGGCTGGCTAAGTACGAGGTTGACACCTTTCCTACAGGGCTGGTGCTTTATTTCAAGGACAGTGTATGAAAAGTTTTTAGACATCAGGGCGATGAGTAAAATATCTTTGATAAGGAAGGGAGTGTGTGTGCATCTCTGTGTGTGTAGGTGTGTGTGTGTGTGTGTGTGTGTGTGTGTGTGTGTGTGTGTGTGTGTGTGTAATAGTAAGGAAATAGAGGAATAAAGGCATAGGGACCTCATAGGAAAATATCTAAACCTGAAGTTGTAGGGATGGTGAGGTGGGGCTGGCAATAACGGGATCTCTACAAAAACCTGGGGACCTGGTTCTCTGGCTGGTGAAGGAAAAGAAAAGGATACTGAGCTACCAAATGTCTCTCTACTTTCCCATCACAGTGCCACTGATAAAGAAAGAAAACCAATAGTAGCCCTAGAAAGCTCTGAATACCCAAGAAACAACTCTCAGACCATATGAAGCTCAAAAAGAAGGAAGGCCAAAATGTGGAAGCTTCAGTCCTTAGAGGAAAAAAAAGAAAGGAAAAGAAAAAGGGAAAAAATTAATTGTATATTCATCATATATTATTATGTAACAAATTTTGTGAGCTACAATAATATTTTATAAAATAAATTAATTAATACAAAAGACATTAGAAAATGGGAAGAAAGAAAACCAAGAAAGAACTGAACATAAAACGTATGCTGTAAACGCCATATAAGTTTTTGTGAAAGTCCTCCTTGGAGGCAAAGTTGTCAGAATGTCTGTAGAGCTATGGTTCTAAAATTCAGGGAAGCATTTAAATAAATGACACTGCATGTACTCTGGGATTTTTGTATACGGATACAACCTGTCTTGATCAATCTACCCCTCCTTGATTGAGCTGCACAACTCACCCTATGACTTCTCCCTCTCAACTTACTCTTTTTTTATAACCCACCATGTCCAGTTAATTCTGCTCTTATGTGTGTAGGTGTGGGACCTTCCCCAGGACATGGGCAATGTGCCAAGGACACCCTTGGGAAAAAGTGGCCCTTCCTGATCCCCTAGCCATCAAAACTAATAGGTCAATAGCTCCTCCCAAGGTGACAGGGTAGTGTTCTGAACTGAATACCTGCACTAGGTCTCAGTGGACCAACTAAAAATCAAGATACTCTCCTGCTGAAGTGTTTTGCCCCAAAGAGAAATTAAATATTAGTCAGTGGGAGGAGTCTAGATTAAAGAGCAGCTTCCCCAACAGGCCAGCATGACTCAGCACAATCAGGAGGTTTCCTTGCCCTTGTCCTTACATAAAAAACTTAACACAAAGTAGCTCAGGGTCCGATGCTGTTTCATTATCTTTTCTCTCTGAGGTCAGTAGTTGCCTGTTGTCCTTCTGCTCTGCTCCCTACATACAGCCCAAACCAAACTCCTTTGCTTACCCATCCAAACACTTACTCCATGGAAGCAAGCGTTATCATTCTAACACTGAAAATAAACCCAGCTAAAACTGTAGACACGTGGTGTTTTTGTTCTTCCATAGCATAGTGCAAGACACCAAAAAAGGTAGTAAAGGAGATGACATGCTAAGGGTGATTTATACTTGATGGTTTTCTTCTCTGTGACACTCTGTTAGCTTTAAATAGCTAGAGAAGAGTCAGATGAATTTACATCCTTTGGACATGGCTGAGTGCTCTATACCCTCGAATTAACACTTCCCACTACATTCCAATGCCCTTAGCTACCAACAAGATTACATCTTTACCAATATCACTTTCATGTCCTCTTATTCCTTCTTGCCTTGCTCTTTCTCTTCTTCCCTTCTCTCCCCTTCCTTCTTTTCATTTCTTCTGTTTTTTCTCCTCCTCCTACTGTGATGTGACTCAAATCCAGAACCTCATGAACACTAGCCAAGCACAGTAACCATTACATTTCATACCATATGATTCTTACTATGATGTATGTCTTTCTACTGAAGACAAGAAATTAAGATACAGAGCTAAACAAAGAATTCTCAACTGAGGAATACTGAATGGCCAGAGAAGCATCTAAAAAATGTTCAACATCCTTGGTCATCAGGGAAATGCAAATCAAAATGACCTCAAACCAATCAGAATGGCTAAGATTAAAAACTCAGGTGACAGCAGATACCTGTGAGGATGTGGAGAAAGAAGAATATGCCTTCATTGTTGGTGGGATTGCAAGCTGGTACAACCACTTTGGAAATCAATTTGGAGGTTCCTCAGAAAATTGAAAATAACTCTACCTGAAGACCCAGATATACCACTCCTGGGAATATACCCAAAAGATGTTCCAACATATAACAAGGACACATGCTCCACCATGGTGATAGCAACCTAATAGCCAGAAGCTGGAAAAAACCTAGATGTCCCTCAGCAGAAGAATGGATACAGAAATTGTGGTACATTTATGCAATAGACTACTTACTCAGCTATTAAAATGATGACCTCACATACTTTTCAGATAAATGAATGGAACTAGAAAATATCATCGTGAGTGTGGTAACTCAGACCCAAAAGAACACACATGGTATGTACTCAGTGATAATAGCCCCAAATCTCAGAATACACATGCTATAACTCAAAGACCATATGAAACTTAACAAGTGGAAGGCCAAAGTATTGATACTTCAAACCCATTTAGCAGGTAGAACAAAATAATCCTGGGAGGTAGAGGAAGGGAAGGAACTGGGTGGGAGAGGGAAGTAGGGAGAGAAGGGAGCAGGACCAGGTATGGGAAGAGACAGGAGAGACATTCAGAGGGCCAGGAGAACAAAGAAATAAGTAGCAGTGAGAGGTGGGGAGCTTAGGGAACCACTAGAAAGTCCCGAACACCGGGGATGTGAGAGGCTCCCAGAACCCACAGTAGATAGACACGGCTCCCAGTGTAGGGATGGGGCCACCCACCCATCTAAAAAAAAAAAATTTAACTCAGAATTGTCCCTTTCTAAAGGAAATGCAGGGACAAAAGTAGAGCAGAGGTTGAAGGAAAGGCCACCCAGAGACCACCCCACCATGTGATGCATTCATTCCATCTGCAGACCCCAGACCTCAAGAAGTGCTTGCATACAGGAGTCTGATATGGTTGTCCTCTGAGAGGCTCTGCCAGCACCTAAGACAGATGCAGAAACTCACAGCCAACCACTGGGCTGAGCCCGGGACCCCGGTGGAAGAGTTAGGGGAAGGGCTGAAGGAGCTGAAGGGGATTGCAACCCAATAGGAAGAACAACAGTTACCAAATAACCGGGGAAGGACACAGACCCAGTTGGCAGATGCCATTCAGCACTTTCATAGCTTTGCTAGTGTTGTGTCTGCTATCAAAAGGGAGCAGGTGTGAGTATCTACTCCCCTTTGAATTCTGTTGGGATTTGCACATATCTGGAGCTCTGCTGTTGATCACAGGCGTCTTCGTATTCTTGATTAACTGACCTTTGTTGTCATTGTGCACTTATTCCTCCTTTGCTTGGTGCTGGTTTTTCTCTCTAATGTCTGTGTGTATAGTTATTCAAATATCTTTGAAGTTTATTATGATTAGTATTATTTATAATTATATATTATTATAGTGTATTGTGTATAATATATTAAATAAAATTGTTACTATTACTAGATATTATGAAGTATTTAAGAATATACACTGAGCAGCATAATGAACATGTCAAACTCCCACTTTATCTGTGGTATAAGCATCTCGTGTTAAGTGTTTTTTTGTTTGTTTAACATTGAAGACAGGTTGGATATACGTGGTGATCATCCCTGGTTCTCTCCCTATCACTGAGGTGTGATTGCTGTTATATTTTTGCATTGTGTGGTTGTGTTTAAAAATGGGTTTCTGGTAGATAGAACTAACCATTAAGCCATCTCTCCAGCCCCTATTCATAATCTTTGATACCCACGGGGTCAGTTTCTGAACTGAGCCATGCTAATCTCAACATTGTCAAAGATTTAGCTGTTTAAAACTAGACTGATTGCCCTTTCTCTGCACAGACCTTCAGCCAGCCACATCAAATCTCTTCCCCAGTGCTGCCTCCCGGGTGTTACAGCAGGCACCTGGAACCCCAGAGCACCAAGAAGCACCGGCGGAAACACATCAAGAGATATGGGACCCTACCAGCCTCTCTTCTACTTAGATGCCCAAACTACCTTCATCTGTGTACTGCGTTAATAGTGCCCTGGTGGTTAAGCCAGCTGGCTGGAACCTGTTTCCAGGTCCGTTCTTGCCAACCTTGTTGTCCTGGGTCTATGTCCTCCTGTTCTTCCTTCATTCTGAGATAATTCTGAGAAGGGTTATGTCCATGCACCTGACGCTCAGACTTTCTGTTCCAAAGAAGTTTGTGACCTCGTACTTTACATCAGGTTCTGCTTGGCAATAAACTGGACTAAATCTGGTTATTTGTTTTGTAGGTAGAACAATTCTCTCATGTTTCATATTTGATATAACCTTTAGAATGAAATAGCATTTGGGAAATATGTTGGATAATGTCGATGATAAAAATAAGTCACTTTTTGTTCTTTTCTTGTGATAGATACTAGTTGTTTCTTTCTACTTTGAAGTATATCTCTCCTGCAAACAGAACATCCTGCTCTCCTTAATAGTCAGATATCACCAAGGCCTAGCTGGTGTCTTACTCCCCTAGAAAATAACGCTTTACTCTAAGGAAAGCTATACAACTCCACTCCATGGGATACAATTCTCAAACTTCTACTGAAACTGTTTAAAAAGGGAGTTTCTTTTGCAAGGCTTGGCAGCAGGTTAAGACAGGCCGGGAAGGTTGTGGAGCCTTTGTGTTATCACTCGCAAGGACCCGAGTCCTTGAGGACTCCAGAGAGAAGAACGCAGCAGTATGAGGCAGCAAGCTCCTAACAGCCAGCCAGACTCTCAGTCAGACACTCACAGATCCTTCTAGGAGAGGAATCCGCATATTATTTCCCTTCAAAGGTAATTCATGAAATACTGAAACGTAATATCTGATCTGAGCACCGATGATAAGCCTGATGAGCTCCCAGTCATCCGTGGATCCGGCATCTTACGTGGTTGGAGAACTCGGTGGTCCTTCTGCTTCTTTTCCTATCTCCCAGATGTGACTGTCGTTGCCATAATTACACTGCTTATTACGTCTGTGCACTATGTTATTTTTCATCTTCTACTTCTGTATCTTTAAATTTGTTCTACAGAATCATACATTTCACCATGTCGTCAAATTATGTCTCTGCAATTTTCCTTTTTGATCCAATGTTAGGTTTGGATCTTTTAGTTCAGAGACTTATCCATTCATTTAAAGTGCTATATTTTGTGTTCCATGGATCTACATATTCATCAGATCTTTTCTTTGCTACTTTTGTGGGCAATCACAATTTTATATCCTAAAATATGGCATTTTGACATGAGGGTTATTTTGATCTGAAAGTATTTGAAATTCAACAGAAGGACTCCTCTCAGAGCTTCTCTTCTATGACAAAAGCAGAGACTTTTAAGAAATGAAGGCTGCTATAAATACCCTTTCTTGCAAAAGTCTTGTATTCAGGAAGAAAGTGAAGAGGCAGAGATGGTGCTTCAGTATCCAACCGGAGAACCATGCAAGGGCAGCATGTTCACCTTCCGATGGTTTCAGCCCTCAGAGCCTAAAGTGTCTTTTCATCCTGTCTCCTTTCTGCAGACCTGTCTTATAAAGATAACCTCCTGCTACCCTGTGAGCTACTCACGGCTTTTGTCATGTGTGTGTCCACTACAGGTGCCCATAAACCTTTCTCCTCAGCACAGATCCTCAGCCAGGAAAACAAAGGAAGAAAGGCTCTGGCTCTCCTATATGTCTAACGCTTCCTTATTTATCCTTGAAACGTGTTGTGCCTGTGTTCCCCTTACTCTTCGGCCACAGATTCTCGATCAGTCCATTGAGGAAATTTCTAAAATCCCCCACATATCTTTTCCCTTCAAGCTGCATGAAACCAACGTGAGCATCAGCCATTCCTGGCTCAGGAGTGGTCTCTGGAAGGCTCTCGTGAAGTGAGTACGTTACCTAGGAAGAACCAAGATGAATTCATCAATCTGCACAGAGCACAGCATTGTTGTTTTGAGTAGCTGTCTCCTGGAAGAAGGCAGGGCCCTGGAGAACAGAGACGGTCTTCATGCAGACACTGAAGTGACTAAGAGCCTTGGCTGGAATGTGACTGGAGGAGATGCCAGAAATCCAAGGCTGGGGTAAAAGCACTAGGCTCCTGAGAAGGTCTAGCAGCTTTACCTTAATTCAGAACATCAAATGACAACTTGGAAGAACCAGAATAATCAGACAGACCCGACTACGAAGCTCTGTTCACTCACCGGGTCACAAGAAGCCACCCAACTCCTTAGGCCTTGCTGTGTTCGTTTGTGACGTGAAATGAGTTGTCGTTACCTCAGCACGGCCGGTGGGCTGTGTGGGGACATATAAGGAGCACGCACAGTGGACTGTCCTCAGGAGAGAGTGACTCTTGTCACGTCCTCCAGCCATGACTACCACCAACAGATTCTCGATGGGTTTCACTATGGAGACTTGAAAACTGTTTGCTTTGAGATTATCTTGGAACTGGACTTAAAGGGAAAGGGTTTTTTTGGGGAGTATGCTTCTAACAAAGATGTACCCTGAAAGTCTGGGGGGGGGTAAGTTACAAGGTCATCCCATTCTTTTCTCAACACAGACACGTACAGGGTTTGAAGGAACACAAAGATGAACTACAGAGAAGAAGAAAGTAAAGTAGCCTGAAGAGGAGGTATCAGAAAGAAAAGGTTGGATTTACAATCACTTCTCGTGATGCTTTACTACCATGAAGTACCCAATACAGCTACAATTTAGCTTCTGGTTCAGAGTGGTGTTCAGAGCCCAAGCATCATGATAAAGTTTCGTGACAAGGGCTTCCATGGTTGATTATCCTCACCAGGATGCCCGCCTCCCTCACCACAGGCCCAGAGGTAATAGGCCTGTTGCCGTTACAGGAGCTTAGGATCTGCATGGCTTCCTGCTCAACCGAAAGCCTGGCAGACTGAAGCTGGTAGGAGGAAATAGATTTACTAAAGGAAGGCTTGGGGAAAATAGAAAAGACTTTCTCGTTACCATCTTCAGCTCCAGGACTTCCAGTGTGAAGGGATCTGTGCTGTGTGGGGAGGAAGTCGTTCCTCAGTCACAGGGGCTTGCTCATCTCTACCGTGATGGACTTTGACCTCCCATCACTAGTTAACTAGAACACAGGAAGAACTTCTTTTAGTACAAATGATCAGGGAGAGGCCAAGATAAAAAATAAAGAGAGGGGGAACAAGGGACAGTTTCAGACGCGGGCTTACAAGCCGATGATGTTGGATGACACGCTGAGCCATAAGCCAGAAAAGCCTTCCCTCCTGGGGTGACCTCAGCATTTGACAAGGTGATGGGGAGCTGACTGATAGGCCTGGGAAGGAAATGGAGGTTCCTTCGTGCCCTGGGAATAAGTCTACCAGAGATATAAGGGCATGCTAAGAAACCCCAGAACCATGCTTCTCCCTTTCCCTCTAGTCTAGCAGCTATGTTTCCAGACTCATGGAAGCCACATGCATATGCTTTTATTTTGGCATGATTTTCTCTCTGTAGCCCAGGGCATGCTGGAGCTTGAGACTAGATGCAACAGTCATAAAACCATATTACTCAGCACAAAGCTCTTTGTTATTAAAACCATTACACCGACTGCTAAAGGAGCAGAGCTTGTGATGCTTGTACGGTTCCTATTTCTTGTTCTGGATGCTGGTTACTCGAGTACACCAGTTAATAATGGCCACACACACTTGTAAGTTTGTGCTTTTCAGTGTGTATTTTGGGTTGTAGTATCCGAAAACTTTAAAAATAATTTTTCATTCTTTACATATATGTTGGTTATAAAAATCTTATCAGTGGAAAACCAACTATGTATACTGAATTTTATAAACAGAGTTTTAAAGGAGCCATGAAGATGGTGGGTAAGAAAAAGAGAGAAATTGCTGAGTCTTTAGCAACTCTTCAGAGCTATGTGTGGGAGCGGATAGCTTCTTGTTTGGTAAAGTGACAACTGGCCTCCCAGTGGGCATATGCAGACCCAGCATGAGGAAAAGTTGCAAGCTGCTTCCCTGTCCTACACCTCCTCAGGGGAGAGCACAGGTCACCAAAGGAGGCAGGGGTGGAGGTGCTGGTGCTGAATTTGAGCCAAGGAGCAAAATGCTCAGAACTGAAAATAATCCTGAAGATGTCCTTCCTGGCCACAGGACTTCTAGGAAAATGATCGCATTCATTGGAGTTTTTTTTTTTAACATCTTTATTTTACAAAACAAAGATAAATGTACAGATTTCAAGCATTTTTGCGTAAAATTATACAATACATTTTTGTCAGTACTTTTTTTCAGATTTTAAAATAATTTTTACATACATCTATATGAATAGTCAGTAGATCTTTTTAAAGGTTTGACAGTATGCATCGAAAACCCAATAGTTACAATGAGCACAAAGTACATGCAAAACAAAATGTAACATCATTGGAGTTTTATACAGCCGTAAAGAGCAATGAAATCCACAGACTTGGGCGTTTGTCACATCTCTCTTCCAGAAGTTAGCCAGGGTTCCATGAAAACAGAGTCAGTTTCTTTCTGGTGCCAGGTCTTCTCTGACTAACAGTAACGCACAGCACATCCCACTTTTAAAGTCAGACTGCAGAAGCAGTGTTACCACCCTGAAGACCTAGCTCCACCACAGCCTTCATGAGACTCTGAAACTATAATGGCATATGCTCCAAGTTAGTGATTTACGAATAGACTTTTAAACAGTAAAATGGAAAAGTACAGTTTTCATAAAAATGACTGGATGTTACAGTATGCCTAGTTCTGACCCGTGGGTAGTTGACGGCTGTTCTCAACTTCACTGTAAAAGATCAGTGTGTCCTGGGAACTAGGGGCGTGAGGTCGAGAGCAGTAAATCTTCAAGACAGATGCACACAGCTGACTCCCCAGGAAAGCTATTTAAGGTCTCTAAATTTGTTTCTTCTATTAAAAATCCAAGTGAGTGACTCCACAATCAGACCTGCTGGGGTGCAGAGTGTGAATGTTTTTGGAGTACATCTTTTACAGATAACAGGTAATAGATAATCCAATAATTCTTTTTCTTTTCTTCCTTCTCCTACACAGGATTGGATACAGAAATAGGTTATAAATTGTCAAGTGTCATCATATATTACTAATATTTCAAATTTGCTAGCCAATTATATGCCAAGCCTCATTCCTTCATAGTCATACATGTTTAAGGAGCAGACAGAAGAACACTTTGAACAGCAAATTAAATGTGTGGCTTTCATGCAGTACTTTTTAAACCCAGAGCAATTCTGTATTCCAAGGATTGTTCAGCAAAGAATGCAGACAGTTTGTGTTATCACAGCTTGTGGGACAGTTCCGACATCTGTAGGCAGAGGTTGGGATGGTGCTAAGCATCGTACACGAACAGGATAGTTTCCCACAACAAAGAGGCATCCCAATCCTGTGTTCACTTGGAACCCTTTGTGGTAAGACAAGTTAGTCTGGACACCATCGCTTGCTGTTCTGCAGAGTGCCTATCCACACATTAATATTCCTAAGCATCAAAGAGCCCCTTCCTTGGCCTGGGAAGCTTCAAAAGCAGAAAGGACAAGATTCCCTTTAACGGCGACCTTGGGTTTACATGCTCACCGGCTCAGATCATAAGCTTTTTATATCCACGAAAGATGTGCTTTCTGCCCTGGAAAGGTCTAGAGATTTGTCTCTCTCTAGACAATCGTACCCATTCTCCATTCAGAAATATATTATGTTCTGCAAACTATTGCCATCTGAAAGACCCATTCAGTCATGCTGGTCTCTGCAAATACTAAGTAAACAAA
This sequence comes from Micromys minutus, assembly GCF_963924665.1. Classification (NCBI taxonomy): domain Eukaryota; kingdom Metazoa; phylum Chordata; class Mammalia; order Rodentia; family Muridae; genus Micromys; species Micromys minutus. The sequence goes on from NC_137974.1 coordinate 86,883,434, forward strand.
TTGCACAGTACCCATCATCAACGACTCAATACATGGATGGTTGCTTCTGATGAAGAGTCCTCCACACTAGCTCTGGATCTTAAAGTTATGAGAGAACTCGGAGCTAGTGTCAAGGCTACTTAGAATCTTTCTGGTCACACACAATGATGCTCAGAGCACCTTCCCAGTTATTAGTCTAACAGAGGGCGGGGCTAGCAAACTGTGTGAACCAAGCCATGGGTATGTTCCTGTTCAGTTTCTTCTCCTCCCACTGTGCCTCCTACCACTGATGATTAGAGGGCCACATGGTCCACCAACACATTAGAACTGTGTCCACAACAAAGGTTACTGGGAAAACAGGGTGTAGTCAACAGCAGACTCATAGTTTGTCTGTGTGATTTACTATGTATTTTCACAACTTATTACTTATTTGATCTTTCCAACAACCCACAGGCAAAATATGTATTGCTACCCCTTAGTTAATAGATGAAAAAGAACCCTACCCCAGATGTGTAAAGTGTAAGAGTCCCTTTCTATACTGCACAACAACAACTACAACAAAAGTACTTCCAACTTTTAAGAGTTCTCTGTGCTGTAGTACAGAGAAATCAAGGACACGCACACTGCCCTCCATCCTCTGCTCTGAGCTTGATTCATGTGCCTTAGTTTCAGGAACATAAAAAGAACTGTGACTACTGACACCACCAAGAAGGCCAGCATCCCTCACCAGAGCACAGCCTCCGAGCCTCCTGCAATTTTCCAAAGCAAAAATCATTTGCGTCCCGCTCAACTACAGGCTCCTGGTAGATTCTGTGGCAGTCATTGTTTTTCCCACCGAGGAAACAGTCAGGCTCCTGTGGACAGCACCAAGCCCGTGGTCACACGGGTGACCCTGGTTTAACTCAATGGGCCTCAAAACAACAAGAAAATTGTCCTGAATGCAAGAAAGAGACTTGTAGTGAAGAGGAAGAGGTCGGAGATGAATGAGGCAGGGGAGCTTAACTAGGGTGTTCACATAAGAGGGAGTATCGAGATTAGTGAGTGTTGATCTTAGAGGAGTTCATAGCAATCAGAATGCACATTATGTATTTGTGAAATTGTAAAAAAAAAAAAAAAAAAAAAAAAAAAAAAAAAAAAAAGGCCCTTAGCAAAAGTTTAAAATGCCTTTATGGAACCATTCGTTTCCTAACACATTGCTTTGTTACATAATTCACCCCTCCCACCTGGCCTTTCTCTTTATGCCTACCCTCACCTGTTAGTCGGATCTCAACCAAACTGCTGGGATCGAATCTGCTTAAGGATGACTACAGACCTGGAGGTAGTTTATTCCAAATTAGCCACACCAGGACCAGAACACATGTATTCACTCCATGTACACACTCAGTGACACATTTTCCCAGAAAGACTCAAGTTCACTTCCTTTTACCTGAATATTCACTGTAACTGTGCTTCTAGAACACATAGACCTTTTTGTTTGACTGGGATTATAGAGGTGTGCTTGTTCCTATTAAAGGAAATAGTTCTAGTATAGTCAGTCTGTATGTGTGTGTGTGTGTGTGTCTGTCTGTCTCCATGTCCCTCCCCTCTGTGTGTGCTCAGCAGTAATCTTAAGTTTTATTTTTGCTTGCCTTTGGAGGAGCTTAAAGATTCCTCAAATAACTCAATACTATTTACAGTCATATTATATATATAGCTGTAAAATTACAGCTTGTCTTATAACTATGCAGGACAAAGCTAAGATAGTATGCCTGCAGCGGTGTAGAGCAAACACACATCTCTAACATTTACAAACATAACCCGAAGTTAGACTAGCATTCCCTCTCACTATTGTACTTCAGAAGTTCTTGACCTCAAAGACAGAAGAATGTCAGGGGACTCGATAAGAGCCATCCTCTTCTCTAATACTGGAAGATTCAGCTAGAAGAGATTTCCAGAAATAGTTTGTCCTGAAATCTTCCACTTCTCAGAGAAAACAAGGAGGTTGTCTCAGAAGTCATTACAGACCCAGGAGGGATGAGCAAGAATGCGACTAAACAAGTCGGTTACTGGATGAAGATTCCACAGCTCAGTTGTGCTGTGTCATTGCAAATCTCATCTAGGATTGAACTATGTAGTAAAGGCTTCTCTTCTTATAATTGTGCATACTTTCTCATCTTTAACCTGTTTATATGAGCAAATCCTTGCCAACAGTCAATCAGTCTCTCTCTCTCTCTCTCTCTCTCTCTCTCTCTCTCTCTCTCTCTCTCAGTCTTTGTCTCTTACAGTCACACAAATATACATTTAATTGCAAATATTATACATGCATAAAATGCACATGCATGCTTAGTCAATAGCTAAAATGTACACCCATGTATCATGAAGGTAGAAACTTGCTTCTCTATAGCATGTCTCCTGAGCAGTTCTCCTAACCCACCCCACCTCTCTACTAGAGGTCTCTGCAGTTCCAACTTCTATGATAACGATTTCTGGCTTTTATAGTTTTACTATCTACACTGTTTTCTTAATTTTTCCATAAGATACATCTACATCGCAGGTGATTTTTCTTTATTCCCATGTGAAACACAACCTCCTCCTCCTCTTCCTCCTTCTCCTTCTATCTTCTCCTCCTCTTTCTCCTCCTCTTCCTCTTTCTTCTCTTCCTCCTCCTCTTTTTTCCCTCCTCCCCCCTTCTCCTCCTCCTCCTGCATATTTTCTGGTCATTTTGTTTTGGGTTTTGGTCAATCTTATCATCAGATTTGCTAAGAGGGTTCCAGTGTGTGTGTCTAGAATGTCCCCAAGAATGAAACAGTTGTGTAGCTTGGCCTTCTCTATGGGAGGCCTGCACTTTCATGAAGAGAAATGGAGGAGGAGTGGTTGGGATAAGTAATAGGGAGGGGGAAGGGACCAGAGGAGAACAGGGAGGGGAAAACTGTGATGGAGATGTGTGTGTGTGTGTGTGTGTGTGTGTGTGTGTGTGTGTGTGTGTGTGTAGTGGGAGAACTTCAGATGCTCTATGCAAAAAGAAGAAAAAAAATAAGTGAAACTTGTGAGTCATGGGCCAAGCTTATCTTGAATATTACCATAAAGTTTAGACAGCTCCGAAAGTCAAGTGATCACACCGGTTTCCACCTCATCCCGTGTACATGCTGGCTCCAGCAGCTCCGAGTCCTTGCCAGCTCCTGGTCTGGCAGGGCTTGAATGACCCGGGTAGTCATTGTGGCAGCCAGCTTTAGTCAGTGTCAGAGATGGGCACTCACTATGAGGCCTGGCTGTCCTGGAACTTGATGTGTAGACTAGGCTAGCTTAAAAGTCACAGAGGCATGTGCCACCACGCCCGGCTCTCTCTGGCCGGCTTTTAACATTGATGCTGTTTTACTCCGAAATTCTAAACGTTTTGAATACTATTTCCCTGTTAATTCTGTAGCTGGAAAACACCCACCCCATACTTAGCATATATTGTCACTGCTTTCATTGTTTTAAATGAAACTCAATTGAAATTCGGTTGAATTTTTGTACACTTTCTGTCATGAGATTTTGGAGATTTTAAGATACAATAAACTCTTCATTAAAAAAGGAGGTCACATCTATTATCGGACAAATGCAATTATGTTGATATGCCTCTTCATACCCATATCTGACTGGATTTCATTTCTGTGCATGAGGTGGAACTAGAGGCTCAGTTTCACTTGACTTACACGCTCTGGGCATCCAGTGGTTCCCACACTCTGCCTGAAGAGCCTGCCCCTTGTGCTGTACAAGAAGATTCGTATGTAGAGAGTATCACTAGTAAGATGTCTGCCTTAACCCACTTGCCCTGCCAATACCTGCCACCATCACCCCCAGCTTTGGGAAGCACCTTCAATCCACTCCGGAGTGCACCACCCCAGAGTTATTTCAGAATACCTTGGCTAACCATGCCCTTTCTTTTGCATACAAATGGTAAATGTAGAGTTTGTCTTTGTGCACACGTTGGAAGCAAAACTTTATGGCTCACAAGTACATCTGTTAGATTTGTTCTTGGATTTCACTGAACACGTGTCATGAGATTGTTTGGAATCCATAAACTAGTTTCTGAGAAAATTAACCTTTGCATTATTGAGGCTTTTGAACAGTGGTAATTTGTTGCCGTTTTTTGTTTGAGTTTTCTTTTCCTCAGTCCTTCGTAATTTTCCCCATAAAGATCCCATATGCCTTTAGTAGGAACTATTCATAGATAATGAACTTCAGTGCTGTTGTAGATCACATTTTCTGATTTTCAGAAACACAAATGAACTTCGTGCATTCGTTGTCAGTGGTTATCTTGCTGAACTCTCTTAACTCTGCTGTTTCCTCTGGATATCACTTCACCTCCAAAATCTGCCAGGCCACACCCAAATCCCAGCAGTTTCACCCATGTCTTTACAGTCCCGCATCTGACGTCTTTCTTGTGTTGCTCTGCCTGGGACCACTAGTATGTTGTGGAAGAACATGCTACACATATGATTTTCTCCCAAGGCCCAAGAGAGATCTGCAGTGATGGCCAGTGCACAGGAAGCTTTTGGAAGGTGTTGATGGAAAGCTGCAAATATTTTTTCTTGCATTCCGCAATTGCCAAGTTTTCAGTTGTAAACGATAGCAAAATTGATGAATTCTGACTTCTGAACCCTTCCAGAGTTGTAATTACAGTGTAACTTAGTTCCTTTGTCAATGGGTTTTCCATTGATTTGTCCATGTTCCAGTTGTGTCTTTTACCCCAGCCCTCAGAAGTGACAGGTTATCATTAATTTGGTTTGCTAGTGATTTTTTTCCTTCCTGATTTTTCTACCTTGTTACGTTTCTGTATAAAAGGTTTAAGTTAGGGTTTTGTTTTAAAGAGACACTGTGACCAGGGCAGCTCTTACAAAGGCAAACACTTAATTGAAGCTAGCTTATAGTTTCAGAGGTTCAGTTCGTCATCATCATGGTAGAAATCATGGCATCCTATAGGCAGACAAGGTGCTGGAGAAGGAACTGAGAGCTCTACATCTTGGTTCTCAGGCAGAAGGAGACTGTGTGCCACTCTGGGTGTAGCTTGAGCATAGGAGATCTCAAATACTGACCCCCCCCCCCAGTGACACATTTACCTACTCCAACAAGGTCACATCTACTCCAACAAGGCCACACCTACTCCAACAAGGCCACACTTCCTAATAATGCCACTCCCAATGGCTCAAGATTTTAAACACAAGTCTGTGGGGGCCTTACATACTCCACAGGACATTATACTGACTGCAGGCATACACTGTATTATTCTCACTCCTATTGTCTGGGATAGTTGGTGCAAGACAGATTATGTTTTATAAGACATTGGCTTGTTCCTCTGTTTTTCAGACTCTCTACTTCTTTTCTGGGTCAGACCAAGTTCTTTTAACTCTTTGGGTATAACCTGACTCAGTGGGCCTCATGTGATCTCTGTGAAGTATGCACAACCTTTGGTGGTGGCTACCTCCTTCTGCTATGCCCAAGAGAGGGACCTTTCTTCATGGGCAGTGGAGGTGAGCCTGGGCCCCCTTTACAGAGGTGATTGCTACTACTCATGTTTAGAATTCAGAGTATATATAGGCCTTCACTGTTTAATCGTGAAGTTCCCTAGACCTTTGGTTTCTCTTATTGTTCCTGAGTTTTGTCTGTGTGTCTTCTCTGGTAGTTTAATGAGGTTCAGTTGAAGAGGTCTTATCAGGCACGCCTACTCTCACATTACATTTTTGTCTAATGTCTTATTACTTACATTTTCATTCAGTCTTGAAAATCCAAAGACTTTGGAGGCAATGTCTATCCATATACTCATAATCTAGATTCTCCCAGGATGTTGAACTCTCTTGCTAATGTTAATATTAATTACTCATTGCAATATACTTCAGTTTAGTTCAGTAAGTTTTTATGTACATGATAATAATGATAAGAATGATCAAAGAAATAAAAATAGGAACATGTGATATTTTTTTACAGCTTGTTACAGTTGGTCAAATAGTTTTTCAAATTAATCACTTCATTTTGTAGACAAAAAATGGTCATAAACATTAAAAAGAAAAAATGTGAACTGGGTTATAACTAGTCTTGTATTGAGTTCTACAAATAGTGTTTAATTTTAGAATTCAAAGAGCCATCTTTTATAGACTTTAAAAGCATTATTATATTATACTGTGTATGTGTGTGTGTGGTGTGTGAATGTAGTGCCCTTGTATACATATGGAGATTAAAGGACAGATTTAGGGAGCTACTCCTCTCTTTCTTGCCTTTTGTTTCTGCTGCATCAAATACCCGAGGCTAGCTGCCCACACTGAGTACCCGAGGCTAGCTGCCCACACTGAGTACTTTCCATGTTTTTATGGCCCGGGAGGCAGTCACAATGGCTGGAGCAGTAACTCCAAGTGCATCTGCTCCTTGGGAACCATAGTTTCCAAGGCCTTGAAAGTGTGTGCTTACATTCCAGGCTCAGTAAACACGCATTTCCCCTTGTAATACTGCACTGGAGGTGTCCCAGTGAAGGAGCCACAGAGTAGCCCGACTCTTACACAGTTCCCTGCATATGATTATTTTATAAAATTGTATTTCCCTGGCACATATTACAAAGAAGTTTTCCTGCATATCCAAACCAAAAGCTTGAAGAGAGCCAAAGTTCATTTCAGCTTCAATCACTAGACACCTGGTCCTGTCTGGGTCTGGCAGTCCAAAGGGAAAGTTCTGCCTAAATGCATTACGGCCTCTGGGGTGTCTGTCCCTGCTCAGGTGCAGAGATCCAAGATTAACCAGGAGAGGTGACAAAAAGAATTTGTCTGGAGAGCAGTTGTGGGGGGCAGCGGGGTTCAGAAGACCTGAGCCTTGGCAAGGCGTAAGAAAAAATAAATGTCTTTTGAACAGAATGGTTTGAGAAAGAACAAGGTTGTTTGTGAACATGTGCCAGAGCTGGTGGATGTTGTTCAGCTAAAAATGCTTTCAAACAAGACAGTCTGTTCCTACCGGAGAAGCTTACAACCTGAGAAGCAGCTATATTGCTATTATGAAACTTCACAGAACATAAAAATGCTAAAACAGAGACGGTGATATACTTGCACCACACACACCAAGTGGTGTGATCTGTTTGCTTCTAGAGACTCCTTTCAAATCTAGGCTGTTCCATCCCTACTCAAGTCAATTTCGCAATAAAGGTAGACAGGGAAGCCAGTTTTATGAGCTGTTACCTCCTCTGTCTCACAGATCAGATTTTGTGGGGTAAGTTCTGGTTAAGTCCTTCTGGATCTACATGGTTTTGCTTCTTGGCTCTTTGCGAAACTGGCCAGGAACCCATACATACTAACACTGCCAGTCTTCCCTAACGCTGCTGAAGATGAGGTGTATGCACTTCACTTGTTTGAAACTCCGGCAGGATACGTAGGAACAATTGATTCATCTCAGAGGCCCGTTTATTCATCTGTAAAATGGGGCTGATAGTAATGTCTACACTGTAAAGCTGTGTTTAGAATTAAATGGCATATCTGGTGGGAAAAACAAAGTCAGGGCCAATCTGCCTAGTGCCGACCACGTGTATTTTCATTTATTGATAATTTAGCTAAAATTAAATTATAGCTAAATGTCCTTAAGGTCATAGAGCAACTACAAGCACTTTTGATTGTGACTGCTGGAGTCTTCTTGTTGCTGTTGATAATTTTAAGTGTCTCCATTGACGCACGTTAGCAGCTGCGGGTCAGTGACATCCCTGCAACCTTTTCTGGCTCACTGCATCTCTTTCTGCTGATTTCTCTTGGTGGACTCCTGTCATGTGCTGGCTCTATGAGTTAAGGAACTTAGTGGAATCATGAAACTTCTGCTCTGTAGGCCTTCCAAGAGCACTTCCTCCTGGGCTAACACAAGCAGCTTTTGATGGCCTTGGGTTCAGTGTCCACAGGAACAATTCCAGGGCGTCCTGTTCTGCCTCGCTTTCAGTTATCAGATCGACTCCCTGTGTTCCTCTTCCTCTTCCTCCTTCATCTTTTCAGAGTTATGAAAGTAGCTTACAATAGGATGTTTCCAGTGAACATGCAGAGCAAAGTCTTGCTGACATGGAAAACTCAGCATCCATGTGTTTTCGTGACTGGCTTGCCCGTGTAACTGTACCGAGTTCCGTGCTTGGAACATAAATTCACTAAAATATATTCAGATTCTTGGGACTTTTTATTGTAGTTAATTAATGATTTAATTAGAGGCAGGGTCTTCCTATTAAGTCCTGATTATTCAGGCACTCTCTATGTAGACCAGGATGGCCTCAAATTCAGAGACCTACCTCTCCCTTCCCAACGCTGAGACTACAGGTGTGTGCAACCACACACTGCTTGATTCTTGGGACTTTTAATTTTACTTCTTTCATTGTTTCTTCTTCTATAAGAAACATGTCACATGTTTACTTGTACTGCCAGAGAAATAAAAAAGACATCTTTACTCCCAAATGAAAGCCTCAGTACCATGTCCTCTGAAGCCCAGTGCCTGTTTATTGTTCCAACATAATCTCACCCCAGACACAAGCATGCGCCCAAACAGCACCCACCTCTGTCCTGACAGAGGAAGCCAGGTGTCAGTTTAGCAGATGTCCCACCAGTCACCAGAAAATGTGTCATTAAGCTGGACTTTGGTAGTCACTCCTGACCCTTCTTTCTCTCTCATCCAACATTTGGCACAAAAGCCAAGTCTTTGGCTCTACCTTCTCCAGCAACCTGTCTCCAAGGCAACCTCTTCCCATTACCAGCATTGCCAGCATCCTAGGCCTCCATCTCCTCTATCCTGATTGACAGCAGTGCATCCCTACGCAAGTCCACTTCTGCTCTTGCATATGATACCTATCTATATAGTTCTATATATCTATAGTTCTTACTTCTGCTCCTCCCCCGTGTGTTTCTGGTGTCATGCCACGTCTTTCTTCCAGTCCTTTCCCAGAGCCAATCAACCCAGGACCTCACCGGCACAGTCCGTCTACCTAGGAGGCAGCTCAGATAAGTTCTGACCTCATTTTCCTCCTGCAGGCATCTCTTCATCACCTACTCAAAAGGACTTACCAAAACCGTGCCCATTGTTTCTCTAGCCGGTGATTCTGATGGCTGGTGGTTGGTGGACACACCCAAAAAGCCTTCACAACGCAGAGCCCGAACTTCCCTCTGTGGCTGGCAGCCCAGGCTTCTTCCAGGTGACACTGAGCTCTGGGTGCTCTGGCTGTATATCGTGAATAACAATTGAAGGTGATAGGATAGGCACCAGGCTGTGAGCACACTTCCTCACAGCCCTTATCACCAGAGGCTTTGGCCAGCATAGTTGTCTTTCAGTCTGGAGATTTTGCCCTGCATTTAGAAACTCTCTATGTCAACTTAGTGAGACAGAATAATTCTTTGCAGATCACACCATTTTCAACTAATTGCAGAAGAGAAAGGGCCTAAACAGAAAGTTTATGATCCATGAGAAAACCAGGACAGCCCTTACCAAGGAAAAAACCTTGGAAACTTTCTTTGGGAATTTTAAAAATAAGATTACAGAAAAAAAAAAAATACTATGCGCTGTCATACTGTATGGTGTGTGGTTTTTCTCCATTTGGAAACTTGTATTCTGCATTGCTAGAGCAGGGAACGTAAAATGTCCATCTTATTCCTGCTCCATTGTTAGTTCTGTGCCCAAAGAGAAGCTGCCGTTGCTGCTACTGTTCAACTTTCCATAGTTCATTGGGGCACATAACTGAGGGCCTGTGAGGTGCCTCATCAGGTAGAGGGGCTTGCAACCAAATCCGACAGCCTAAGTTCAATCCCTGGAACCCGTGTGGTGGAAGGAGAGAACCTATTTCCTTGAAAGTCTTCTGGTCACTACGTATTCACTGTAGTGTGAATATATACATATCCATACAAAGGTAAATAAAGAAAGAATATGATTTTTTAAAAATTAAAGACACCTAACCTTTGAGAGCCTGAAATAAACCAGCTCCTATCAACTTCCTGATGTTAAAAAATATCAACTGTAACTCACAATTTTTAAGTACTAAAATTGTGACTAGGATAAAGGGTATTTTCATATTGAATTTAACTTTCAAAATCGGAGGTCTTAGCCTGCAGAAGAGGAGACAGCCTACATCCCAGTGGAGTGGGAGAGTAGGTTAAGAAATTTTGCCTCTAGGGCTGGAGAGATGGCTCAGCAGTTAAGAGCACCAACTGCTCTTCCACAGGTCCTGAGTTCAATTCCCAGCAACCACATGGCGGCTCACAACCATCTGTAACGAGACCCTATGACCTCTTCTAGTGTGTCTGAAGATAGCTACAGTGTACTTATATACATAAAATAAATAAATCTTAAAAAAAAAAAGAACCCACTTGCACAAGAAAATCCACCTCTCGCGGAGGAGCTTTTGCAGTTGATGGCTGTGGGGGATGGAGAATTGACTTTCCTCAGGGATGTAGCTTCTCAGAGGTTGCCCTTTCTTATACAGGCAGTTCAAAGTGCTGTGGCTTTAAATTTAAAAAAGCTGGTGGTGCAGGACTTTAATCCTAGCACTAGGGAGGCAGAGGCAGGCAGATCTCCCTGAGTTCAGTGCCAGCCTGGTCTATAGAGTGAGTTCAAGGACAGCCAAGGTTACACCGAGAAACCCTGTCTTGAAAACCAGGAAGAAAAAAATAAAAGAATGGGTGAAGGTGGAGGGGACAGGGAGGGGTCTAAAATTTAAATTTGATTAAAGTACATTGCATGCACATATGAAATTCTCAAACAAGAAATAATTCTTAACGCTGACTCAGCTACAGTGATCAGACTGACCAGGTCAGAACATTCGTTGTTGGTGAGTTAACATGTTTGTGCTAGTGAAAGTGTATTAACCTCACTCAGGGGTGATTCCTTAGGGTAAGAGAGAGCCTCTTTTTGCTAGAGGCTAAAAGAATATAGAACTGTCTAGGAAGTACCCGAGAAGGCAGATGAAATCTGTCAGCTATTTCGGAACAGTTTAAAATTTAAAATTGCTACTTGGGTCAAGATCCAGCAGTTATTTATTTTTGTTTTAATGTCGCCCTCATTCCATACCAATAGCTCATTTTATTATGAATATTTTCCTTGCTATGGTTTCATAATGTATATGGGTCTGATTGCAAAACATTTTCAACAAGAACAGAAAATAACGGATAATGTTTTCCATCTGCAACATGATCTGTCCCCAGAAGAGCCGTTGGCTCCGAAAACTAAGGCAGCGACTCCGCACGCACAGGGCAGAAATGCGAATGTGTAATGAGTCCGTCTGGGCCCTTTGCTTATACATCTTCGTAAATGCTGCCATATGTGGCCACACTGCCTATTATCACAGTTAATGCCTGGCTGTTGTCACTTCCAAAGCTTCACTCCGAAAAGTTTTATCAAAGCCTGTAATTATTTTTATTTATTTTTAGGAAATGTACTGTCACCAGAGAAATCGAAACTTCTGCCTTAGCTAATGGTATCCTTCTAAAAGTCTGATTTCTAAGATTAAGCTGAGGGTTCCAAAGTCTCCACCTTTAATTAGCTTTAATGGAGTCATTGCAAAGTGCTTTGTTTGCTAGGCAAGTTCTCTAAAAGGATCAAAAGCAAGAAAGGTGTCTAATGACCACAAAGCCAGGCTACACATAGCAGAAGAAAGGTGGGACAGGTAGGGTGGGGTGGGGGATGGGGTGGGGTGGGGGATGGGGTGGGGTGGGGACAGCGTTGGGGGGAAGGGCACCGTGCACCGAATCCTGTCTCTGAGGTGAGAGTTCTGTGCCACAACCCTGTGTCCTGGAGGACCAGGACAGAACGGAGAAACCTCAAAACTCCTAGATGAGTCTGTTTACCAACTGGGGACAAGAGCTTGGATCAGAGAAGGCTCCCATAGCTGGAAACACAATTCTACATAGCAACCCTCTGTCTTGATTTGCTGGTAAGAACCAGTGACTAGTGTTTGGAGCTCACTGTCCTGAGGCAGCTGTGGCCTCTCCCTGTCACTGTGCCCAAGCTTATCTGCCAAGGGTGCTGGGGCTAGACAGCCTGTGCCCTGTCTAGCATGCAATGGCAGTTCTTTAAAATTTCTGAATGGGGTGTGTGTGTGTGTGTGTGTGTGTGTGTGTGTTGTTGTTGTTGAAGTGTACACACACTGATGGCAGAGGGTGACATCAAAGGCCCTACCCTAAGTACATCACTGACAGCTCCAGCGGCCTTCTGTCTGTTGCAGGGTGGAGGTGGCCGCAGTAGACTCATATATTTGAATGCTTAGTCACTGGGAGTGTACTTTTTAAATTCATTTTCTTATTTTACATATGAGTACTCTATCTGCATTTACACCTGCGTACCAGAAGAGGGCATCAGACTCCATTACAGATGGCTGTGAGCCATTATGCTGTTGCTGGGAATTGAACTCAGGACCTTCAGAAGAGCAACCAACACTCTTAACCGCTGATCCAGCCCCAGGGAGTGGGATTTTTTTTAATAGGATTAGAAGGATTAGGAGGTGTGGCCCTGTTGGAGAAGGAAGTATATCACTTGGGGTAGACTTTGAGTCTTTCTGCCTATGAGTCGGGGTGCAGCTCTCTACTTCTTCTAGCATGTTTGCCTGTGCACAGGTTGATAATGAACTAAACCTCTGAAACTGTAAGCCAGCCCCAGTTAAATGCTTTATTTTATAAGAGTAGCCATGGTCAGGGTCTCTTCACAGCAGTAGGACAGTGACTATGACATCACTATGACACCACTATGACATCACTATGACATTGCACTGTGCGTTTGTTTCTTTTCCTGATGCTGTGATTTCTGTGAGTTCAGCACAGGATTTACACAATTCAGCTGTGAGTTCCTAATGTGAAAAATGTCGCTCGAATTCCTTAATAAAAGCAATTGACAGGCATCTAAGTGTTGAACATGCCAAGAAACCAGAGTCAACTACAAATAACTTGAATCACGTAGCAAGATGGAATGTGGAGGTGGCATCGTGGTCAGGGGGTGGTCAGTCTGCAGGAAAGGCCATGGGAGGTGACACAGTGGTCATGGGGGGAGGTGACACAGTGGTCATAGGGCGGTCAGTCTGCAGGAAAGGCCATGGAGGTGACACAGTGATCATGGGGGGAGGTGACACAGTAGTCATGGGGCGGTCAGTCTGCAGGAAAGGCCATGGAGGTGACACAGTGGTCATGGGGGGAGGTGACACAGTAGTCATGGGGCGGTCAGTCTGTGGAAAGGCCATGGGCTACATGAGGACGTTGTAAATCTGCCCATGAGTTAGCATAAGACACTCCAGATAAAAACACTTGGTAAGCCCACACCTTGCCAGTCGTGGTTTCTCTCCTCATTTACATATCAAGAAAACACGCCTCATGGTGGCACAGCTGTTGAACCACACACTAAGCACCCCCACCAATTTCCATGTTCAACAGATTTCAAAATCCAATACTGTTCCAAGAGTTAACAAACATGAGGCAAGAAATAATACAGAAAAATCCTAGCCTTTAAAATTAGATAAATAAATAAAAGTTAAAGAGGCAGCTCAGCAGTTAAGAGAACGGAGGCTTTTCCAGAGGACATGGCTTTGACTTGCATAATCTATGAGACAGATCAGAGCCATCTGTAAAGTAGTAGACAGACAGACATGCACGCAAAGTACCTATGCAGATAGGTAAAATTAATCATATCTAATTTTGTGTAATATTGGGTTGATGTCATATGCATGCCACAGTGAGCCCTAGAGGCCATGGAACAGCCTGTGAGTCAGTTCATTCTCTCTGTCTTAGAAGCCTGTGAGTTTCTAGTCACATTACTACAACAGTGAGCCGTGGAAAAGTGTGACACGAAACGGTCAGAACACTCCAGGGGATCGAGTGACATCTATAAGGAATCGTTAAGTTGCCATTGGAAGTGTCTTTAACCTGGGGTTATTGCAGAAGAGAAAGGAACTCATGGCTTCCCATACTTAACACAAAATGAAAACTAGTTCCTAATGTACATTTAATGTTTATTGTACAACAACATGAAATACAGTGAATTTTTGACAGGTAATTAGTGGCTTCTGTTGTAGTGTCTGAGTTGAGAGCCAAACACCCTTAGAGACAGCAATGTTGCAAAACCAAACGTTTATTTGGGCTGGACCAGTTTGCTTTCTACTGGAGAAGGAAGTGACCCTGAGCTGCAGCTCCTTCATGATGCAAAGCAGAGCAAAGCCTAACACAAAAGCATAATGTTGGCAGTTAGCATTTAGTGCAAACTCATTGTTGAAGGCTCTTGATACCATCAAGGACGTCCACTTTCAGAGAGTTCCCTTTCCCAAGTCACGTGGAGGGAGTTCTCAGAAGGTAGTGTCTGCTGATTTGAAAACAGTTTGAACAATAGGGACTTTGACTAAGAATCACAGATATCAAGGTCATGGAAGCACGGACGGGAAGAAGGAGGAAAACAGATGAAGTAACTGATTCGACCCTTGTCCAGAGCGAAGGCAGCAACCGAGACAGTCAGCCTCCAACACTTCAACGTTGACTTCTGCTGCACAAACAGAAACAAGTTCTCTACCATTTAACTGCAGCCCCCATCTGACAAATTTTGGATTTTTTTATATACATGTATTTATTGATATATTTATTTAAATATATATATTATATTATATTGAGGGTGGTTGCACGAGCATACCAGGGCTTGCAGAGGTCAGGAGACAATCTTGTTCCACCATGTTGATTCTGAGAAGCAAACTTAGGTTGTCAAGCTTAGCAACAATGGCATGACACTGAGCCGTCTCACCAGCCCTGTGATTTTTGCAAACTTAGTCACCTTCCTACAAATTGCATTTTCCTAACTTTCAACTGTAACAGGATCAGGTACTGTTTTCTTTAAAATCTCACTTGGCAAATTCAACTTTTGGTAGACTCAGCCGAAGAGCATAAGGCATGGTAAGTTTGTAGGGAAGAACATGAATGCCAACGTCACTCTTTAAGAAGAAACTGTGGAGATTGCTGATTTTATGAAACTGCACATTAGAACCTGTAGGACAGCATTACCCAGTGCTTCCCAATTTAAATTCATAAAACAAGAGCCACCACCTGTGGTACAATAAAAAAATACAAAGAAAATCACAGGAAGGGAATAAAGACAAAGGTAGAAATTAAAGAAACAGAAAGATCAAAAATCAAGTAAGTTTTATATTTAAAAAAAGGAAGCTGTAGACTCAAAATCTTGTTTTCCAAAAATTAAAAAAAAAAAACTTTGAAAGTTTGATTAAAAAAAGAAACAGAAACAGACTAACACTAGTTGAAAGTCACAGAATGCAACTTAGAGAATAAACTAAAACATAGTTTAATATTAAAACACAATTATTAACTGGGAATGGTGGCGCGAGCCTGTAATCTCAGCACTCAGGAGGCAGAGGCAGGTGGGTCTCTGTGAGTTCGAGGCCAGCGTGGTCTACATAGAGTTCCAGGACAGCCTGGGCTACATGAGACTCCTTTTTAACAACAACAAAATTTAAAAAGCATTACTTATTTAAGAATAAGGGATATAAGAACTTTGGGGGAATTTTTTAGTTACCAAAATTCAACTGAAGAATTGTAAAACCAAACCCTATATATTATGAATGATGTTGCTTGGTTAGAATTTCTACTCCCTGAGAGCACAAAACCCAAGTCATTTCCAGAAGAGAGTCTGTCAGCCTCTAAGTCACAGATTTTTCTTATATAAACTCCTCCAGAGGCCAGGAGGCAGAAGGCGCCTAACACTTTAGTGGGACTCGTATGTTGTTATCTGAATTAAACAATAGACAAAACCATTGGTCAGTCTCCACAAACAGCCAAATCCACACCATGTCTTCACGGGCACGGATCTTTAGCACATTTCAAAATCAGAAAACACAATGATGTCGTTTTTTAGCTACACATATTTCAAGGAGAATCCACAACCTCTTTTAAATCTCTGTAGAGACAATCTGTTAACATTTAAATGCTTATATGAGTGGAAAATCTGGGGCTAGGGATGTGCTAGAGATCTGTGCCTCTGAAGACATGGTGTGGATTTGGCTGCTTGCAGAGGAGACTGGCCAGTATCTACTTAAGGAAGAAATAGTTCTGTCAACGGAGTTCCCTGGTCACCAGCTCCTTCTGCGGATAGTAAGCTGGGAAGGATGAACTCAGGCAGAAAGCAGGTCTGGAGCCTGAAGTAAACCAAACTGAACCTTCTTTCTACGCCACCATAGCTTTAAAAGTAGAACGTTGCTGCCACCTTGAGGCAGAATTGAGAACTTCGTTTTGATAACCAACACTAAGTATCTGCCTTTTAAAGCTCATTCAATTAATTTTCCTAGATTCTTAGTGTTGCTGCTCCGATAATCTGGAGACTTTATGAACTCCCTACATCTACCCACATGAAGACATAATCACCATTAAACTACTGACGTGGTGTGGCTGCCAATCACGGAAAAAGTGACAAGTGGTGTGTCTAGTTCCAACAACTGGTTATCAACTAAGTGTCGGCCGAAGGAGGTTAACCAAGACCAAAGGATCTGAGTGCAGCCGTCCATGTTTCCGGTATCTCGTTTGCTCATGGTCCCCAAACCTAGTAGTTCAACTTGCCACCCAGATATGAATTCAAAAAGAAGCTGTAAATCTCTCCAAACGCCCATTGCGTGTGATGCTCACAAGCCCTAGTTGGGAAGCTACAGCTGTTCCCTTGCCTCATGGAGAAGATGCCCCTGTAAACTTTCCTTGTAAATATTTATAGATCAGTGATCCTGTCAGTTTTGGTCAGAGAAGCTCCACCCACAGTGGGCAACGTCTTCTGTCAAAACTCAGAGCACCAAAATGCTGAGCGCGACTGACTGTTGACATAGCCCTCTCTGTGACTCTGGGAGTGTCACTTGATACAGCCCTCTCTGTGGCTCTGGGAGCGTCAGGTCAGGGAGTGAGCAGCAGGGATGCAGCTGGCAGAGGAAGGGGTGGGATGCTGCCCACTGCCCTCTACCTCTGAGGCTGGGGACACCTGCACAAGACGTGCATGGGTTGAGCCATAAACAGTCTGTCCTGGGTCCATGGTGGCGGCCGTGGGGGGGGGGGGCGTTTTCTTCCGAGGTACAGCCTCTGGGAAGCTGCCCACACTCCTGTAAGTAACCTCTCATCGTGTTGCTGTAACCAGCCCCGACTGAACACAGTAGGTCACTCACACAGAAAACTAGAACAGCAGGATGTATCGGTGCCCAATTAAATACTCACATCGATCCCCGCAGCAGCGGCACACACCCGGCTACCCAACTCCATATCTTAATATTCAGTAGCTGGGCCACGTCCTGACCTCCGTGTGGCTAATCCTCTCCGCCCCCAAGTCATTACCTGCTAAAATCTATATTCTATCTTTGCTGCCCCACACCCAGTCAGACAGCTCTGTTGGTGCCGCTCTGTCTTCTACTTGGCGGCTAAGCTCTCTGACCCGCACCTGCTCAGGGACAGCATCTCCCTTCCTCCGCCGTCTTCCAGCATGGCAGATCTCCTCCCTGCCTCCTCCTTTCTCAGGCCCTTGCCAGGGAATCCTAAACGTCCTGCCCCTTTTAGGGAGGAAGAGGAAGTTGGCCACACTTCCTGCTTTTATCTATCTATCTATCTATCTATCTATCTATCTATCTATCTATCTATCTATCTATCTATCTATATTATTTGTAATTAGGTATATGTGTGTATAAGCACAACAGTGTAAATGCTCACAGTAACCAGACGTTGGACCTCTGGAGCTGGGAGTTACAGGCAAGTTGTAAGCTTTCGAATGGGAGTTCTGGGAACCAAAATCAGGTCCTCTGCAAGACCAGCACCTGCTCTTATCTATGAAGCCACCCCTCCAGACCCAACATTTCTTTCTCCTTAGACTCAGTGCTATCACCTCCCTGGGGCTAAATTTGAGGTTAAATGGCCAGCAGGTCAATCATCTCACAGGTATTTCCCAGGCTTCTGCATGACGGCAGACCCATACAGAAAATGCCCAAGATAAGCAAGAAATGCCCAGCACGTTAGATAGAAGGTGATAATTATCTTGGTGGAACGCAACAGCAATTACTGTATAGCCAGCAGGACACAAGGCCCCTCTGAGAGGAAGTGTGTGGACTGGGGCATCAGTTGTGCAGCGAACCAGTTGGTAGAAGCCGGGGGCATTGCCATCACAGTAATATGAGCAAACTGAGGACAAGTAAAACATATCCGTACAATCATAGCATTTTGTTTTAGCATAGAGAATGGATCAGAGAGGGTGGCTCACAACTTCAGTTCCAGCACTTGGGAGACAGAAGCAGGCAGAGTCGGCTGTGAGTCTGAAGTCAGCCTGATCTACAGAGCCAGTCCCAGGAGAGCCGTCCTAGAGATACCTTCCACACTTTCCATTTCTGAAATCAGTTGGGGTCAGCCTCAATTTTGCTTAAAAATTGAATGTTGGATGATAAGTTCTGTATTGAATTGCTTTAAGATGATTTATTATATCAAAGGGCTCACTTTGGGAAGTAGACAATAATGAAAGTCATCTGGTATACCAGAGGATGCTTCCTTCAAAGCAGGCTGTAGCTCTTGTTGGTGTAGTGTGCCAGGTCTTCCCTAGGCACACGCTCAAGCCCTTCAGGCCTTGGGTGTGCAGAGCAGAGCTGGAAGATATGTTTATATGGTATCATTAAAGTTGTCCTATAGAAGACTTTTCTTTCTTTAAAGAAAACAGAGGAGAAGATCATCAGCTTGTTTGTGTCTGTGAAGATCACACAGTCTGAAGGCCTCCCAGGAGATCTGATGCAGCCAGGCCAACAGGGACCTGCAAGCAACCAAGGGACAGAGAAGGCAGGCTCCAGACAGAGACACCCAGACCAGCTAACCCCGGAAATAACCAGATGGTGAGAGGCAAGTGCAAGACCATAAACAACAGAAACCAATATATTGGCACCATCAGAACCCAGTTCTCCCACCACAGCAAGCACTTGATACCCCAACACACCTGAACACCATTATGCTGACCTAAAATCCTATCTCGTGGAGATAATAGAGTTCTTTAAAGAGGATTATAAATAACTCACTGAAAGATACATGAAAACACAGGTAAACAGGTAGAAGCCCTTAAAGAGGAAACAAATAAATTTCTTAAAGAAACCCAGTAAAACACAACCAAATAGGTGAAGAGATTGAACAATGAAGTCAAAGACCTAACAATGGAAGTAGAAACAACAAGGAAAACACAAATGGAGGCAACCATAGAAAACCTAGGAGAGAGGTCAGGAATCACAGATGCACACATCAACAGAATACAGCATAGGGAACCAAGTAGATTGGACCAGAGTACTGTTTCCAGCAAAACTATCAATCAACAGAGATGCAGAAACCAAAATATTCCATGGCAAAACCAAATATAAATAATATCAATCTATCAATCCATCCCTACAGATGATTCTAAAAGAAAAACTCCAACACAAGGAGGGTACCTACACCAAAGAAAAGACAAGATATTAAGCATCTCACAACAAAGCCAAAAGGAGAGAAACACAAGCACATGAAGCCACCTGCAAAAACAATACAACAGGAACCAACTCTCTCAATATCAGGACTCAGCAAACAGTCAAAATCAGGGCAGAAGTCAATAAAATAGAAACAAAGAACTATACAAAGAATCAACAAAACAAAAGGTTGGTTCTTTGAGAAAATCAACACAGTAGATAAGCCCCTAGCCAAACTAACTGAAGGGCAAAGAAACAGTATCCAAATTAACAAAATCAGAAATAAAAAGGGAGACATAACCACAGAAACTGAGGAAATTAAAAAATTCATCAGATCCTACTACTAAAGCCTATATCAACAAAATGGGAAAATTTAGATGAAATGGGTAATTTTCTAGACAGATATCACGTACCCAAGTTAAATCAAGAACATGTAAACTATTTAAATAGTCCTTTATCTACTAAGGAAAATAGAAGTCATTAAAAACCTTCCAATCCAAAAAAAAAAAAAAAAAAAAAAAAAAAAAAAAAAAAAAAAAAAAAAAAAACCCAGGTATAGATAGCTTTAGTGAAGAATTCTATCAGACCTTCAAAGAAGAGCTAATACCAATGCTTTTCAAACTATTCCATAAAATAGAAACAGAAGGAACACTACCTAATTCATTCTATGAAGCCATAATTACTTAAGCCACATAAGACCCAACAAAGAAAGAGAACTTCAGACCAATTTCCCTTATGAATATCAATGCAAAAATACTCAATAAAATTCTATTAAATCCAATTAAAGAACACATCAAAACCATCATTCACCACAATCAAGTAGGCTTCATCCTAGTGATGCAAGTTTGGTTCAATGTATGAAAAGTCCATTAACATAATCCACTATATAAACAAACTCAGAGGGGAAAACTCACATGATCATGTCTTTAGATGTTGAAAAAGCATTTGACAAAATACAACACCCCTTTATGCTAAAAGTATTGGAGATTTCCCATACTCAGAGATTGGTAGGATTAACATAGTAAAAACGGCTGTCCTACCAAATGCAATCCACAGATTCAGTGCAATCCCCATCAAAATTCCAACACAATTCTTTATAGGCATGAAAAGAACAATTCTCAACTTCACATGGAAAAACAAAAACCTAGGATAATGAAAACTATTCTTACCAATAAAAGAAATTCTGGAGGAATCACCATCTCTGAACTCAAGCTATATTACAGAGCAATAGTAATAAAAAATGTATAGTATTGGTACAGAGACAGACAGAGTGATCAATGTAATAAAATTGAAGACCCAAAAATAAAACCACACACTTGATCTTTGACAAAGGAAGAAGCCAAAAATCTACAATGGACAAAAGAAAGCGTCTTTAATAACCAGTGCTGGTCTAACTGGCAGTTGGTAAGTAGAAAAATGAAAATAGATGCATATTTGTCATCTTGCACAAGCTCAAGTCCTTGTGTATCAAGGACCTCAACATAAAATCAGATATACTGAGTCCAATAGAAGCAAAAGTGGGAGAGAGCCTTGAACTCACTGGCACAGGAGGAAATTTCCTAAACAGAACTCCAATGGCTCAGGCTCTAAGATCAAGAGTTGATAAATGAGACCTGATAAAACTAGAAATCTGCTGTTCAGCAAAGGTCAATAGGACAAATCAGCAATCACACATTGGGGAAAATCTTCACTAACCCCATATGTAATAGAGAGTTAATATCCAAGAAATATAAAGAACTCAAGAAGCCAGTCTTAAAAAGCCAAACAGCCCAATTCAAAAATGGGATATAGAACTAAACAGAATTCAAAACAGAGAAATATCAAATGGCAGAGAAGCACTTAAAGCAACGTTTAAAGCCCTAATTGATCAGGTAAATACAAATCAAAACAACCCTGATATTCCATCTTACACCAGTGAGGATGGCTAAGATTAAAAAAAAAAAAAAAAAAACCTCAAGTGACAGCAGATGCTGGTGAGGATGTGGAGAAAGAGAACCATTCCTCTTTTGTTGGTGGGATTGCAAACTGGTACAACCATTCTGGAAATCAACCTGGCATTTTCTCAGAAAATTTGACATAGTACTACCTGAGAATCCAGCTATACCACTCTTGGGCATATACCCAAAACATACTCCAACATATAACAAGAACACATGCTCCACCATGTTCATAGCAGCCTTATTTATGATAGCCAGAAGCTAGAAAGAACCCAGATGTCCTTCAATAGAGAAATGAATACAGAAAATGTGGTACATTTACACAGTGGAGTACTACTCAGCTATTAAAAACAATGACTTCATAAAATTTTTAGGCAAATGGATAGAGCTAGGAAATATCATCCTGAGTGAGGTAACCCAGACCCCAAAGGATATGCATGGAATGTGCTCACTGATTAGCCAAAAATTACAGAATACGCGGGAAACAGTCCACAGAACTCAAGAAGGTTGACAAGCTGCAAGTAAGAAAGCTTCAATTCCATGTGGGAGAGAGAATAGAGCAATCATGGGTGGCAGAGTGTGAGAGGGACCTGAGTGGGAGAGGAGATGGGGAGGGCAAAATGGGAGCATGATCAGGCATTGGTGGGTGAGACTGAAATCCTGAGGTGCAGCAGAAAGAATGGAAACAGGTATCCTTGGGAGGTGGGAAGTATGCGAACCCTCTTGAATGTACCAGAGACCTGGAAGGTGAGAGACTCTCAGGACTCAAAGGGAAGGACCTTAGTTCTTCATAAAATGCCCAATAGTTCGGAAAGAGAACTTGTAGAATCCAATCCTCCAGCAGATAAGACAGGGCATCAAGTGAGGGATGTGATTGCTGTCTCATAGTCAAAAACTCTGACCCAGAGTTGTTCCAGGCTAAAAGAGCTTCAGAGACAAAAATGTAGAAGAGTCCGAGGGTAAGGAGGTTTAGTGACAGGTCCAACTCTGGATCCAGCTCAGTGGGAGGCCCCAAGGCCTAACACTATTACTGATGCTGTGGTGTGATTACAGACAGGAGCCTAGCATGGCTGCCCTCACAGAGGCCCAACAAGAGCTGACTGAGACAGATGCAGACATGTACACCTGACCAATAGACTGAAGTCAAGGACCCCTGTGGTTGAATTAGGGAAAGGCTGTTAGAAGCTGAGGAGAGGGAGAGCAACCTCATAGGTAGACCAGAAGTCTCAACTGACTTGGACGCCCGAGTTCTCTCAGACAGAGTCACCAACCAGGCAGCACACACCAGCTGGTCTGAGGCCTCTAACACAGAGAGCAGAGGCCTCCCTGGTCTAGCCTCAGTGAGAGAAGAACCTAACCCTTGATAGACTTGAGGCCCCAGGGTGGGGTGGTAGGTTGGGAACATCCTTTTGGAGACCAGGAGGAGGAATGGGATAAGAAACTGTTGGAGGGTGGACTAGAAGGGGGTTAATGCCTGGGCTGTAAAAATTGATTAGAGATAAATTTTTAGAAAATACAGTAATTCTGCTTTGTGACACCAAAATCCACCCAAAGGTGTATTTTCCTTAACTTCTGTGGACTGTGTCCTCTCTTGAGGAATTTTTGCATCAGACATATCACTGGCAGATAGACTGGCTTTGGGGATATGCGAAATGCAACATCTACCAACAGGGAGCTGTCATAAAAAGTGTGGGATTACACTGGAATGCCAGACGTCCAGAGGCGTCCCAAAAGGATCCAGGAAGCACAGGTCATTCCTCCCCAGAAATGTTGGTCCAACAGAATAAAGACTGCATACGGCTTCAGGAGGAAGCCTGCAAGACTAGCCAATTACTCAGAGAACCCCGCCCTCTAGGATGAAAAATGGTAACTCCATCAAAGCCTAATCTTAAAGATGCAGAAATGGGTGAACTGAGATAATGACCAAGTTTTCCTCTTCCATAGCAGGACTGCAGGCCAGGTGTTAAACTGCTATGGAAATCATAAAAGAAATGTTAATCGGAAAAACAGACAGCTAGTCAATAAAAACCTAAAGCCAGAGAAATGCTGAGCCAAGAACCAATTGCTCTGATGAAGCTATTAAGAGGGGTTTTTGTTGTTTGAACTCATTTATTGAAGAAACAGACTTTCAAAGTAAAATTCAGTGAGTCTAGGAGGCCCTTAGTAGATATGCATGATTTTTGAATAACTGTTAGCAGTGGAGGTAGCAATTAGTGGTTACACCTACCCAACAACAGTGCCGTACCAACCTTACGGTGATCTATTAGCATTAGATTTCACTTTACACTTCTCCATCCTGCCCGAACCTTCTTTCTATCCAGTTGCCTTTTCACACTGTGCTTTATCAGTGAACCAGATAACTAATGATATCATAAGAGCATAGATAACTAATGACATCATGTGAACACAGATAACTAATGACATCATATGAACACAGATAACTAATGACATCATATGAACACAGATAACTAATGACATTATATGAACACAGATAACTAATGACACCATATGAACACAGATAACTAATGACATCATATGAACACAGATAATTAATGACATCATATGAACAGATAACTAATGACATCATATGAACACAGATAACTAATGACATCATATGAGCACAGATAACTAATGACATCATATGAACACAGATAACTAATGACATCATATGAACACAGATAACTAATGACATCATATGAACACAGATAACTAATGACATCATATGAACACAGATAACTAATGACATCATATGAGCACAGATAACTAATAACATCATATGAGCACAGATAACTAATGATATCATATGAGCACAGATAACTAATGACATCATATGAACACAGATAACTAATGATATCATGTGAACACAGTCCCACATCAGCAAACACAGTATTTTCTTCCCTCACTTCTGGCTTTGACTGACGATGGCTTTATCTACAAAGTCGTCTTACTGTATGTTTGTTTTTCA
>NC_137974.1:86912725-86990225 GCF_963924665.1 Micromys minutus
AAGCATACACAAACCATCACACCAGTTAACTCAGATGCCGCCTCTGACAGGCAGCTCTTCCTCAAGAGAGTGAGGAGCTACTTGTTCTCTGAACCCTGCTTGGGCCTCTTCACACTCAGGTAACAGCATTTTGCCTGAGCATCTCCTTATCTCCTCTGCATCAGATTATCCTTGTAAGCAGCAAATGCTGTCCCCAGGGCCCTCTAAAAAGGGGACAGAAGCTCTTAACGGTAGATGATCATTAAAGGTTGAGAAGTCCCCAAACAGTACACTCGGCACTGTTGTACCACAAGCTACAGAACTGGCCATACCTGCCGCCAGCCGGAGTGTGTTCACAGGATGGATCAGGCAAGCAGCTCAGAAGTCTTGGTCAGAATCAGACGTTTTCAACGTGAGGGAAATACCAATATATTCCTCCTGTGTCTAAGATTCAGATTCCTGCCATTCATTCATCCCTTTTACTGGTATCTAGTGAGGGCTGAGCATCAGTCACAGAGCTGAGGAAGACATCTACACATCGAATTCCTCATAATTAGGAGACCCATAATCAACCCATATCACTAAGTTAGTCTGTGACTTAAAGTGCCGAGAGCTCAGTAGGCGATATTAAGCACTTCCATTGTTGATGCTGGAGTGTGAGAACATTTTGAAACACCGAGTGATCTTGGAGAGTTGGAGAGCTGTGCTGAGCAGGAAGGAGAAGCATAGGAGGGCCCGGAACAGTGAAGCTCAGCTCCAGAGGCCACCCTGGGTTCCCTCCAGGTCAGCATCTGGAGCCGATGGTTCCCTCCAGGTCAGCATCTGGAGCCGATGACGCAGTCAGCAGCAAGTCTGCTAGTTTCGCTAAATGTCTTTAGAATTATAAACAGCCCCTTGATACCCCAGTTTTCAAAGCATGCCACCCCCACCCCATTTTAACTTGGAGAGTACTCCTTACTCCAACCCTATGTGCTTGGTGAACTCTCTTGCCACTCCAAGGGTGGACCAAGCCATACAGGCTTGGGCCAACCAGCCATACACCCTCCTGGCCCAGGGTGTGCATCTGAGTACTTGCTGGTTTCTCCTCAAAGACCAATTCTTCTGTCATTTGCTGGCCTGGAAGAAAGTGCTTTGAAGTCCTGGAAGATCTAATGAGTGCTTAAACACCAAGCTAAGGCAACGGGAAAAGCACAGGGAAAGATCATCAAGCCATAATGGTGTCAAGGCCAGAGCCCCACTCCGCCAATACCAGGATATGCGTGGGTCTTTGCAGCTCAGTGAAAAAAGTAAACTCACCTTCCAAGTCATTTGAGCAGATGTCCTACTGCTTGTAAATGAATGTGGTGGGGGTGGAGGGTGGGGGGAATAGCAGACATGTTTAATCCAGAGCCATCTCTCTGGTTCCAGGCTCCATCCCAGACTCAGCAGGGGCTTGAGTCTTGAGACTGGCACACAGCAGGGTTTGACCATTCTCAAGTCTCTTTAAAACCAGCCCTTGCAAATGTGATCAGAGGACGGCCAGCCAGTTTTTGTTTTGTAGATACACTCAGAAATCCAAATTCTGTGTATGGAATAATGAAAAAAAAAAGGGGGTTACAAGGTGGTCGTTGGTCTTGGAGCTCACCAATGCACGCAAAAACTCGGAGGAAGACACAGGAGGAGCCACTGCCCTTGCTCACTGGCTGGAGGGGAACCGCCATCAGACACCTCTCCATTCTGTAAGAATAAAATTAACGTGACAAATGGTATGGCCGGAGAAAGCCTCAAAATTTGCCCACCTCTAGTTTTGAGTGTGACACTCTAATTTATTTATGAAATAGCTTACTGTAATCTACACGTCTATATTCCAGGAAAGAGTGAGCAAAGCACCCAACAGATCTTGTGGAAATAACAACAAACCAAATACAACAAAGCAACAAAATGTTTAAAGTGGAACGTTGGCGCCATCTTGTGGTTATCCAGAAATATTAATAACAACCTCACTGGATTCTCAGCATCTTTCCCAAGATGTTCATGTGATAAATCGTCCATCTCACTTTTTAATGACGTACATAACTAGGCAATTTAGAAAGTTACATGCCTCAGTCACAGAAACCTGCCTATAGAATCTACCAAAGCCACCCATGACTCCAACTGCGGTCTCACAGCTGGGGTTCACCTCCCACTGGAATCAGCAAGACTGCAGCAGTTTGACCCAAGGAACCTAAGGGAGGTGCCTGTCCAAGGGGCATTGGTGGTGGTGGTGGTGGTGGTGATGGTGGTGTGTATGTGTGTGTTTGGGGCCTGGGGTTATCTGTCAGCAGAGTAGCACTTAGAGACAGCAAGGGTTTGATCATGAAAACAGAAATTTCTGAATTACATCAGCTGTTGGTTTACTGACTCCCAGACTTCTGTGGCTCCTCTGTTGTGAAGCTACCAGAGAATGTGGTTACTATCCCTGTGGCTAATCAGTGGGGAAGGTTTAATCTTCTGCCATGACCAAACCACACTTTGATGGGCTAAAATGGGAATATGCTGCCTCCCTGCCCCTTTCAGACCCCTTCAGCCAAACCACAGGAACTGTTTACAGCCTATCCCCACTATTAACTTCCAGGAAGAGAACGTTTGCTTTTAATATTTGTCTGTCTGTGTGTGTGTGTGTGTGTGTGTGTGTGTTAGGGGGTGTCCATTTATGTAGATAAGTGGAACACTTCAACCTCCCTGGGTAATAACTTTTCTGCTACAAGTTTGCAGGGAGGAATACCCTCACCACTGTGGGTAACCCCTAACTTATGCTCTGTAAATAGGCCCTATTCACTCATTGGTTTCCACAGTGAGTCCTGCAGTCGCCTGTCGCCGGGACCTCAGGAAGAAGGGGAGATGTTAAGCCTCCCTCTAGGAAGAAATCTGGCAAGCTTTTGCTTCCTTTCTTTGGGAGTTCAGTTTTCTTAACTATTCTACTGTTTTTCGGTAACATAGGACTAGGAATTTAGATAGGTTTCTACCCATTGCAGATTTGCCTAGTTTTCTTATAGATTTCTTTTCTTATAGATTTCTGTGGTCCTCTCTTCTTCCCGGGGGCCATTGCTACACAAAGGAAAAAGAGTCAAAGGACAGAAATTGGATAGCCCTCGAGTACAGAAATGACAGATCTCCGGGACCAGCTTTGGAGAGGCAGCTTACGTTTATTTGGGGTGAATGAAGAACTATACAGTTTTGGGGAAGAAAGTAGGAATTTCCAGGATGGGTAAGTATCACTGGGTAGAGCTGGTACCAAAAAATGCCTCATTTGCAAGGAGAGTCATTCTAGGAAATCCAGGTGCTGGCTAAACAGGCTCTAATCAGGAGAAAAGGACCTAACGGAGCCTGTAATCTCATCAAGGCTGTGCGGCGGTCCACAAGTAGACAATATGGGTGCCCTCCACAGATCAGGCAGAGAAGGAGAAGGCCACTTAAAAATGGGGGGGGGGTCCTCCACCTTGCACTGAGCTCAAGAGATCTGTCTGGACATTAAGAATTTCAACAGCAAGACCCCACGACATTTTAAACCTTTTGCATTTGTGGCTAGCTTAGTTGCTCGTTTGTTGAGATTCCTTTCAATCATCACTGGTCAATACCACTCAAGGGAGAGAATGCTAATGACCATGGAACTAAGCAGTCGGAATCCTCAGGGCTGTTTAAAGTTCTGTCAGGAAGCACGTTCATTTAATTTTATCTACCGTTTTTAGAGCTAGATACACACCCCAGGCACCGAATGCTTTGCCTGTTGTGTTAAAAAATGGGCGCAACTATATGATTACTTTTCTCAAAAAGGAAGTTTGGAGAAATGCTCCATCTTATCACCCACCAACAGTGCTAAACTTACATAAACGGTTTCCAAACAGATGACATTTAAACCTAAACACTGAACAAAGAAGCACACATTATAATGTCCTTGACACACGTGACTTGAGTCACTGCCGGTATATTGCTTTTTGCTTATCTCAGTCAGTAACTCCAGTGATAGGTCACTATTAACAACCTTTGGTGTTTAGAGATTAACTTAAACATTACTGTAGGCTCAGAACCCTCTATTCCCTCCGCAGCTACAGTTTACTGATAAAAAATCACACAGACTGCAACTCATGCATTCTCATGTGCCCAGTGGCCCCACTCCTAGAAAAACCTCTGCTCACTGGGCCGTGGCCCCCATCATTCACTGCCATGTTCCGATGTGGAAAAGTAAACTTCACCAGTACAAAGCAAAGACAGTGAAGTCCGAAAGTCCAGGATACACTTCTCAGAAAGAGTTCCAGACACTCTCAAAAGCTAAACAGAAACTAAATTTAGAAAGGGCCACACCTAGGACACAAGAACTGTGGCAACACAGTTAAAATTTATGGAAAATCTAAAATATGGTCAGAGAAGAAGAAAAACCTGAACTTAAATGCCGGGTCGTATAGCACGTGAGAAGATGGAAACTGAGTTTTCAGTGAACACAGACACACTGCAGTGATCACTCTCTCTCCCTTGGTCGTCTGATATCTGTAAAATTAACAATGACAGTGCAAAAGAGAGTCTTTAAAATGTCTATTGCAACCAAGCCGTGTGCATATTTCTTGGCTGTTTTAGAATAGGGGCATGACAGAGAATCAATACCCGTATTATATACCTGATTACTAAAAGTTTTACTTCATGTTTTATTCTTACCAAAAGAGAAAATAGGACGGATTCTTGTGGCCATTGATATTTTGGTCTTCTGATGATTTTTATATTATCACATGACTCTACAATTCCGTAGAGCCAGTTTGTTCTGCAAACCGCCATGGCGCTCACGCAGTAGTGACTTCACCTCCTTGCTAGACCGAGAGCTGTCTGACTTTCTATGCAGGCTGCTGACTTAGCCACTTTTCTTATCACCATGACAGAGTGACTCACAAAGCAACTTAAAGAGGAGTTGCCTGGGCTCATGTTTTGGTGTTGGGGGTGGGGTTGTCAGAGCTCCTGGCTTTGGTTTGGGAGCGGCAAAGACGAGGAAGGAGGTGTTTTGTGACCCATTCCGTCCATGATTAAGACCCCAGACTGAACACAAACAGGAAAATGGGAAGGCAGCTGATCACACCCCTTACTTGTGTGCGCTTCCTCACTACAGATGCAGTGTGAGCGGCTGCCTCACACTCGCTTCCAATCCCTCCCACCACGGTGCACTGTGTCCCTTCAAACTGCAGCAGAACAAACCTTCCTCTGCATTGATCGACAAGTGTTTTGTCAAGCAATGATTGTAACTAATGCAGCTCCCCAAACTGAAATCATATCAACGCTTCTATTAAGAATCTATATCTAAAAATTCTATCTTTTCAACATTTCGTCTCATGAGAAGCATCCTCACATCAGCTGTGTGCACAGGCAAGAGCTCGCTGTCCTGAGGAATCTCGGCACAGCGCCACTTCATGCGTATTCCTATCACATTGATAAATATTTATCTACGCACGCTTGTGTTGGAATCCTTGATGTCCTAGGTATAAAGATGGGACTCTGGGATGTGAATACATCTTTCTAATTCTCTCCTTTGTGCTTTGCGTGTCCACAGGGGTGGAAGAAAGCAGGTAATAAAAAATGAACCCAGTATGCCTGAGAGTTGAGCCTTGCCCTGGCTTTGGCCCTCCTATGGATCTCTCCCTGGTGTCTATCATTGCTTCCCCTCCACAACCCTATCTGTGAACAGTGCACTCTAGGAAGACATGCATACTGCCTGTAGAATCCTATACGTACTGCCTGCAGAGCTCTGTACTCTGCACACTAGGACTAGCATACTGCGTGTAGATTTATACTTTACATAGGAGGAATGGTATGCTACCTGTGCTGTCTTGTTTACCTTGACTCCACAGCGAGTGTACCCTTGGCTGTGCCGACAGCACTTGCTTGCTGACACAGTGGAGTGTTGCCTCCCATTTCGTTAGAACACAACGCAGAGGACTTGCCAGGCCTCTCATCCTGCGGTGGGATGTCTACCAGGCAGCTTCGCTCAAGCAGAAGCAAGTTGCTTGGGAGTGTTTCCAAGCTGACACTGGCCCGTTGCTCTGCCATGGTTAGAGCTGCAGCAGATTCACATCCACACAGCTTCTCCATGTTGGTCTGCTATTTAAATTTTTATTTTTAGGCTAACAATACATTCTCATTTTTGGTCTATGTCTTTTACAAAATAAGACATGGAAAGAAGATAACCCTTAGGTGGTTAGACTGTCAACAGTAAAGTGGACAGGTATGTTGTTGGATTGGGGCACCTACTGCAGAGACTCCTTTGAGATACATGTTACATGAGAGGGGAGGGGGGAGGTAAGGAGGGGAGAGGCAAGGAGTGGGGAGAGAGGGAAAGGGAAAAGGAAGGAGGGAGGGAGAGAGGGGAGGAGAGGAATGGGGAGAAAGGGAGAGAGAGAGAGAGAGAGACAGGGAGGGAGGGAGAGAGACAGGGAGGGAGGGAGGGAGGGAGAGAGAGACAGGGAGGGAGGGAGGGAGGGAGAGAGAGACAAGGAGGGAGAGGGAGAGAGAGAGAGAGAGAGAGAGAGAGAGAGAGAGAGAGAGAGAGAGAGAGAGATGGAGGGAGAGAGAGAGAGACACAGGGAGTGAGGGAGAGAGAGAGAGACAGGGAGGGAGGGAGAGAGAGACAGGGAGGGAGGGAGAGAGAGAGACAGGGAGGGAGAGAGAGAGAGAGAGAGAGAGAGAGAGAGAGAGAGAGAGAGAGAGAGAGAGAGAGAGAGAGACAGGGAGGGAGAGAGAGAGAATATGAGAATGTGGCAGAGGAGCCAGAGCTCTACAACCCCACCTTCCGGTGGTCTCTTGAAATGCTAGACCATATTCCAGTGTTCCTCAACTCATGGAGTCACAGACCAAGATCTCTCAAGCTGTGACTTTTACGAACTGAAATGAAAGGGACACACCTAACTGTCAGGTCTCACAGTGCAGCCCATCTTGTCTTCTGAGCACTTACGTACTGTAAAGTTTACAGGCGGCCAAGACCACAGTGTCATACTGAAGTACAGACTGTAGGGCTGTCTCTGAAAGGAGGGAGAGTGACTGGAAAGGGCTAATGGGGAGGGAAGGGCTGCAAACAAACTGATTTTTTGTTTTTAACAAAGGCACTGGCTGGCCACTAAGATAACAGGATGCTATTGTTTGATGTCAAATTTCAGAGATGTGCAAAGGTGCAGTTTCTATGTCCCCAAAGCTGTTGTGTCCCTTTTGGCCAGGAACATGGATGACCTAACAGTGATACTACATATAAGCAAAGCCATGCCACAAAAAGCCAAATTTACACTTAAGTGTTCAACGTGGAAATGTATTGAATGTGGTGCTGAGAGAAAGAGAAGGGCTGGCGGTTTAAGTCCTACCCATTAGCAAGCTGGGAGTGTGTGCCTGGGGCCATAGGAGCTAACTCTCTCTCTGCTCCTTCTGAGTGGGTACAAGAATCTGGGACAGTGGGACAGGCACTGGCAGTGGGACCAGCGAGAGCTCAAATGCTGGTTATGGAAGGGGACAACTGGGAGCCTAGAGTTGGTCCCAATTTAAGTTACAACAAGGCTCTAAATTAATTTGCAATGTTCAGAACACAGAAAACAACAAAGTGGAGAAGGACATGCTGATTGTTCCACACAAACTCTGAACTGAAAGATTCAGTTGCTGAAAATGCGCTCTGTTAAATGCACATTAACGGTAAGAAACCCTTGTATTCCAGGTAGAGCACTCTCAGCTCTCACGGTGAGACTTGTTTGCAGAGAATTTTCTTCTAGAACAACAGACCCCTGTGTATAAGATGAAGCAGGAAGAGGCCATGTGATGGGAGAATGGAAAGGCAGAAAAACAGTGATATACAAGACACACTCTGCTGAGAAAGCTACAGAAGTGTGGCCTGGGTGGCAGCAGCAGCAGTGAGCTGCCCACACTCTGGGTCACAGAGGTCTCTGTAGGTTGGGACATAAGGGTCTCCCTCTGTTTACCTGAGGAAAGACTTCTGTAGAGCTCCACACAGCTCTGTAACTTTAACTTTTGTCAAAACCGATTTTTAATGATAGTTCTTAAATACTTTCACCTCCCTTGGTTAGCAGGAGGGACTCGAAGGGATGCCAGGGAAGGTTCTTGGCTGTGTCTCTCTCAGCAAATCGAAGATCACCCAAGAAGCTAGACCAACAAGCATCTCACAGCTAGCTCTGTGAGCGAGCCAAGCTCAGCCTTCACTGTTCATCAAGTCCTATTTATACCCTCCAAACGTCACGTGCCCTCCACAGGCGTCTTGACCAAGCCTCTGTCTCAGCTGACATCACTCTGCCAATCAGCCTGTATCCTACGAAGCAGCAAGAAACTGCAGCACGCCTCCAGAAGTTTCTTTGGTGTGTTTCTCTCTATGGAGTCTCGATAAACATAGCTCAACTACACATGTAAGGCAAACCAATACACTCATGTTGTTAGCAAAGATTCCTTCATCACATGTCCTTTCATGCTTGCTTTAGCAGAACATCCTCTCACCCGTGTCTGCTTCAGTGAAACCTTCCTTCACGTGTTTGCCCCAACGAAACACCATCTACCTGAATTTCCAAAAGAACCCTCGAGTTTCCACTTCACAATTCTCTGCTGGGTTCCTTATGAGTAGTTTGCAGGAGAATGGACATGAAAATGTGGTGAGGGTTGCTCTGGAAGACTTCTGGAAGTCTGACTTCAAGCTGGCTGCAGGCAGGTTGACCAGGACCTACATATTCCACCCCTCCTTATAAAATCTCACACACCCGCTTCTGCAGTGTTCACTGAATAAAGCCAGTGACCCAGTGTCACTGCTACAGAGGTACAGTCGAGGCACTCATCTGAGCTTAGTTTGACATGTGGTTTGTGACATTAGAGATGAGCATGTATTTTGTCATGATAACAGCACTTTCTATATGTAATATAAATATAACATAAAAGTAGAGGTAAACAGAAATAGACTTGAAAATAAGTGATGACTGGGGAGTTGTCACGGTCCAGCCACACCAGGTAAAAACAGCACCACCATGGTGGGAACTGCTGGGAGCTAACTATGAGCATACCACACACCTTCCAACAGGAGGAGCCCCATGCCTCATCCCTGGAATGACTGCAAAGTGGTGCATAGGACCAGGAGGCCACTGTGTCATGGGAGATTCTTTTTAGCCTTCTGAGGGCACAACCAGTCACAGAACGGACACTCGGGATCAAGAGTACTGAGTTAGGAAGGCCAGAGACTACTGTCACTGTGACAGGAGCTAGGTGACCTGTCTTCTGGTAGAATCGTTGCTTGGCTCTAACTGGGTGAGAGGAATTCTGTTCACTACAGCAGTTCTGTGCTTACCCATCTGCGCTGGCGACCACAGCGACACTGAACCCAGAGTCCAGAACTGTGTTCAGAAAAGCACAAGTGCATTTAGCAGAGAGGTGGGCCAGGAAAATGTCGCTAAAGTCTAGATGTGACAAGGC
Organism: Micromys minutus; assembly: GCF_963924665.1. Classification (NCBI taxonomy): domain Eukaryota; kingdom Metazoa; phylum Chordata; class Mammalia; order Rodentia; family Muridae; genus Micromys; species Micromys minutus. The sequence goes on from NC_137974.1 coordinate 86,922,143, forward strand.
AGGGTGTTCTCGCTCCCTTAGTCCTGAAGACAACCGGTAACCTGGGCTAACTCACGAAGAGGCGGGGGTGACTACATTCTCATACTTACCTTCTCCACACGCATGTACTGTCCCTGTTCTTATTGGCATGACTTGATCTCTGAGCCTGGAGAGCAGACTCTCTGTCCCAAGGCCAGTCAGTGGCGCTCTGGAGGAGGTTTCAGCAGAGACAGCTGTGAAACCCAGAAGGACACCATAGTGGGGCTCCATGCAACCCAGGAGGGCGGGGCTTATCGCTAGGGTCCATGAAGCCCCGGAGGGTGCCGCTTACACCCTGGCTCCAATGCATCCTCCCAGCTGGACTTCCCTGGCCTCTGCTCATGAGGATGAAGGACTCGCAAGTGGCAGCCTCTCCTGTTCCCATGATAGTTAAGAAAAACACGAAGCCTTTGACACCAACTCGGAGACAGGAATGGTCAGCATTTGATGTGTGTATAGCTCTATGCGCCACCGCATTTCACAGAGCAGCTGAGAGCAGGGTCTAATGGCCGACCTTCATGCAGCACCAAGTAGACAACCTCTGGCACCCACCGCTTTTCAAAGAGCCTCCCGGTCTTTATTAGTTAGTGGCCAACAGCCTGTAGCATGCTAGGAAAGAGGCAGAGTTTGGCTTCACTCCTCCGTCCTGAGAGCCCAGATTCCCAATGACCAGGCTCAGGAGCTCGTAGTCCGTGAGACAGACCACAGGACTTATGGAGAGAACTCTAGTTTCCCCTCCATCCCGCCAGCAGGTCTGAAACAGAAGAATTCAGAACGGGACAAAGCAGAAAAACCAGCACTCAGACATTAACGGGTACAAGGAAATTGGGGTGCAGTGTAGCAGGCCCAGAAGGGTGGGCTCCCATCCGGTTCCTGCCACCCCTGCCTTGTGCCTCCCTCAGCATGGGCACACCCAAGACAGGAGTGTGCTTCTCAGCAAGTCCGATTTTACCATGAATTCAGCCCATGGTGACGGATAAGTGCAAGCACCCCCAAATCTGATCAGTCTACCAGGGGAAAGCGTGGCAGCATTCTCCGCATTATATTAAATCAACTATGGAAGACTAGGAAGGTAGGAACTGCCATATGCAGTGAGAAATGAAGGAAGAAAAACTGTCCTGGACTAGCATTTTAGAGGAAGCTCATTTATCAACATATTTTTCCAGAATTACAGTGTCCGGTTTCTTCCGCAGTCCACAAGCGTCATGCGCTGGGCTCTCGGCGCTTGTCCCTTTGTGGCAAGGCCCAAGCTTCTCTTGCCGCGGCTCCTCTCCATTTACACGGTCCACTCTAAGGACGCGCTATCTATGCGTTCCAACTCTCCGCGGTAGAGCTGCTTAATTACTTCCAGCTCCTTTTTTACCAAGCGTTCCTGCGCGTTCACTTCAGCGATGGCAGACTCGATACTTTTCATTTCAAGTTCCATCCGAGTTAGGATCGAGTCACTCAAAGCCTCGTGGATGCACGCTCCGTTTCCTGCTTCTCCCTGAGACAAATCAAATTGGTGTGCTATTTAAAATCAGAATCTAGTGACTCGGGCTGCGTTAAATATGCATTTTTGCATCAGTAACTCAGAGAACTATTTAAGTGCATGGGAAAAAAAAGAATTCTGTGGTATTCAATATCTGAAATCAATAACAGCTCTTACAGTGTTTATAGTCATAGGGGTGGAAAGATGGCTCGGTGGTTAAGAGCACTTTCTGCTGTCCTGGAGGACCATTCAGTTCCCAGAACTTGGTCAGACAGTTCATAACTGCTGTAAGTCTGATTCCGAAGGGTACAGTGCCCTCTTCTGGCCTCAGTGGGTACCATCCCTCACATGCACATACCCACATTCACACATACACACACACACACACACACACACACACACGCTTTAAAAATAAAATAGATTTAAAATATTATAAACAATTTTAATTGATAATTTAATATAATGATATATATATAATATTATATAAATAATTTCAATTCGTGTATAGGAGTGCATGTAAAGTGCTATGGTTTGGAAGCAGGTCCTGGCACATGCTAGGAAGCTCTCTGTCCTCAACCACACACTCAGCTCTGTTTTATACTTGTGTTAGCATTCATAGAATATGACCCATATAAAAATGTATGAAAAGTGTTTGAAAACGTTAATAGTGAACAGCGTAACTTAAGAACGAGTTATGAGGGCTGGAGAGATGGCTCAGCAGTTAAGAGCAGCGACTGCTCTTCCAGAGGTCCTGAGTTCAATTCCCAGCAACCACATAGTGGCTCACAACCATCTGTAATGAGATCTGATGCCCTCTTCTGGTGTGTCTGAAGACAGCTACAGTGTATTCATATAAATAAAAATTAGTAAGAAAAAAAAAGAATGAGTTATGAGAATAATAGTCCCTAGGCCTAGAAAAACCAGAGGTGATGAGGGTTTCAAGGCCCGGGGAAATGACTGTGAAGTCTGACAGAGCAGGGACTCGGCTGAGAGCAGCCAGGAGAGGAACAGATGTGAGAAGTGTGGAGAGATGAGGCGTGAAGTAGCCAGCACATGCTGGCGGTAGCACAGGCTGGCTCTGAACACTTACTTCCCATCTGTAACCGCCACCCAAGTAACACCACCACAAAATCCTAAAATAAGCATCTCCTGAGACGACATCGAACCCAGGCTGCTGCTGAAAACACGTGAGCCGGACCAGCTGTGACAATGACTACGTGTTAAGACTTCAGAAGCATGTAAGCTGGTACTGTCGTTCCCATCAAGTTTGGTAACCATAAAGTTACAAAAGCCTTAGAGGCATTGCTTGGGTACAGCATCCCCGTCCCAAGCATTCCAAGGTGAGATGCTTCATCTCAGAGATTTGCATAAGTGTATTCTTACAGTCACAAATCCCAGTAAAACCCAGAGACTGTCTCTTAAGAGAAATGAAAAAAACAACAAAACGTTGCTTGTTCTCTTGGATTAATCATAACCAAAACAGTTTCAAGAAAATGTGTGAGACAGGTTAGGAGAATGTAGTGTCTCTGGGTCATGACCATTGTCGCTTGAGCTTTGAAGTCCCCACATAAAGAGAAATTCTTTCGAAGGCAGTACCCTTGTAACTGCATCTGGAGGACCTCATCCCGCTGGGACCTGGTAATGCTGAAAAGACCTGTTGTTTCAAGTTTGCTTCAGGTTAGCACGAAGTCTGACAACTGACCAGAGGCAGCACTTGACATTTTCGAGAGAGAGGTGTAAGCTGCTGCAGACAGTAGCTTACACAGAACAGAGTATGCTGGCTTTAGACAGGCCATGCCGTCATCGTCATTCCTCAGAGAACGGTGACAGAGTCTGACAAAGGGGTTATATGAGACTTCCAACATGAAGTTAGAAAATAGTCTCAGAATGCCATCCTGGGACACCGTGACCCAGGGGGGTCACTAAGCCACAGAGCTAGACCAGGTGTTCCAATGTGGGTTGGAGAAAGGGGTCCAACTACCACCTCGAGTGACGTCCCAGCCCAAGTGTTCCAGTACAGGAGTTCCAGCTGCCTCCCCAAAGTGGGAGCCCAGGATAGCAGCAACATCTATAGCAACTAGAGATCACCCAGCACCCTCGGCATCAAGCTGCCCCAGCCTCAGCTGAGAGGCATAAGGGACAAGGTTTCTCCAAAGTTTTCCCAAACCACAGATTCAGAGAGAAAATAAATCTCTAAAGCCACTGAACTGAGTGATCCAAAACGAAAAAGGGAAAGATTGTTTTACAAAAGACCTGCTAAGAGAGCCACTTTCACCTCAGATGTTGGTGCTCCTTACAGAAGAGCCCGGGACAGGGATGGCGGGTGGGGTTGGGAATGTGGAGGGGGTTTGGGGAAGGGTGCTGATTGAACACCATCAGAAATTCTGATGAGAGGCCACAAAGCACCCTTCTACTGTAACCCCTACAGCAAAGCCGATGTGTCCAGAATTTCCCCTCAAATTGGGGAATATGGAAAAGGGAGAGGGTGAGGATAGTTTAATTATGAATGTACCAACGGCTACTAGACTGTAATTTTCGTGGTTACATTTCATGGTGTGTTGACCACAACCCAGTGATCTCCTACTTGCACATCTGAGTGCTGTAAGCGGCTTTAAGATGAGGAAATCAGTCCCAAATTTCCCTGAAGTCATGTGTGTGATCTGTAGTTCAGTCTTCATGGGCTGTGGGAAGTTTTCAGAAATTTATCTTTCCCAAGGTTAAGTGATTTTGATCCCACAGCGTGATCACCTCGAGTCTTAGCATGGCAACTGGAGCACCCATTTCAGCTTTACTGACTTCTGAAACCTCACGAAAACTCTGTCCTCTGCCTCCATGCCTACGCTCTTCCTGAGGGGGCATGTTAAAGATCTTCTTCAGTCTGCAAAAGGGCAAAGGGAAAAAGGTTTGGGTTTATGTTGGTGGTGGTGGTGGTGGTAGTTTCTCTCTAAGATTAATATACCCTACCATATGTAGGAAACACCTGTAAATCATAATCCTGTGTCAAAGTAACTTTATTTGAAACCATTAGGATTACATTATAATCATAGATAAGTGATATCTTAGAGTCACTATTGATGTGATCAAACACTATGAACAAAAGCAACTCAGGGAGGAAAAAGTTGATTGGTGCATGTGTATCCTGAATCATAGCACATCAGGGAAACCAAGGCAGGAATTTAAACTGGGCAGAAAGCTGGAGGCAGGAGCTGATGCAGAGGCCATGAGCAGGTTCTCTTACTGGCTTGCTCAGCCTGCTTTCTTATAGAACCCAGGATTACCAGCCCAGGGGTGGCACCACCCACAATGGGCTGGGCAGATTAAGAAAATGCCTTACAGGCTTATCTGCTATAACTGGATCTTACAGAAGCATTTTTCCAATTGAGGTTTCATCCTCTTAGTTTGTGTCATGTTGATGTAAGACTAGTCAGAACAATTGATATGCATGGCAGACAAATGGTTAATACTGTAACTATAAACGGCATTCTATAGTGATTAGTATTCATTCCAGTGTGTTAACATATACTTTAACTAATATAGTAAGTATTAGCTAACATAGTAAGTATTAGCTATAATCCAGAAGTCAGTAGCCAGGGCAAAGAAGATAAGAATAGGTCTATACAATGTTTTCAAAATACCTATAAGATATTCCTCGGTGACTGTAGAACACATCCTATAAAAAGAAGACAGTATACATGGGAGCACATCAGGAAGGACAGAAGGCACAGCTCAGTGCTAGAAGCTGGGTTTATGAGCCACATTCCGAGTGCAGGGCTAACACAAAACACGGGCATCAAGAACATTCACAGTCAAAAACAAATAGAAAACGTCTTTGAAATTGCTGTAGAGAGGGGAAAGTAAGACAGACAAAAAAAAAAAAAAAATGTCTGGGAGGAAGGACGTCCACAAAGTGTAAGGGAAGAATGGTGGCCATTTTAAAATCCATGTCTTTATGTATACAATGTTGACCAAATGCACGAAATAAAAACCGTGCACAGGAAGTTAAGTGGAAGGAGATTATTGATTACGCTCAGCAAATAAACTCAAGCCCTCAGCGAGTAGCTAAGACAGCAGCCTTGTGGGGGCAAAGCCCATGTCAGACCATCTGTTTGTCTCTCCCTCTCTCCTTCCCTTCCTCCTCTTCTCTGTCTGCAGATCAATACGTGGCTCTTAGCTAAGGCTCCAGCAACATGATAATAATGGGGTAGGCCTCCCAAACAACAAGGAATCCCCAGAGAAATGTAATTTGTAAGTGATGCCTTGGTCACAGTTTCTCTTCACAACAACGGAACAGCAACTAAGACAGAACTAACACAGATTTCTTTCTTTTCTTTCTTTCTTTCTTCTTTCCTTCCTTTCTTTCTTTTTTTAACAAATCACATTTTATTTTTTATTGGATATTTTCTGTATTTACATTTCAAATGCTATCCCCTTTCCCCCAACTCCCATTTTCCCCTCCCCTTGCTTCCATGAAGGTGCCTCCTCTCCTAAACACTCTTTCCCCCTCAGCGCCTTCGAATTCTCCTACACTGGGAAAATGTGCCTACACTGGACCAAAGGCCTCTTCTCTCACTGATGCCAGACACTGCTATCCTCTGCTGCATATGCAACTGGAGCCATGGGTCTCTCCGTGTGTGCTCAATGGTTGGTGTTTTAGTCCCTGAGAGTTCTGGAGGGTTTGTTTGGTTGATAACATTGTTCTTCCCATGGGGTTATAAACCCTTTCAGCTCCTTCAGTCCTTCTCTAGCTCCTTCAGTGGGGTCCCCGTGTTCAGTCCAGTGGTTAGCTGCAAGCATCCTCAACTGTATTTGTATGACTCTGGCAGAGCCTCTGAGGAGGCATCCATATCTGGTTCCTGCCAGTAAGCACTTCTTGGCATCAGCAATAGTGTTTGGTTATGGTGGCTGCACATGGGGTGGATCCCCAGGTGTGGTAGTCTCTGAATGATCTTTTCTTTAATCCCTGCTCCTCTATTTGTCCCTTTATTTCCTCCCATGAGTGTTTTGTTCTCCCTTCTAAGAAGGACTGAGGCACCCACATTCTGACCTTCTTTTTGAGCTTCATAAGGTCTGTGACTTGTTAGGTATGCAGAGCTTTCTGGTGTGTTCTTAATGCCCACAGATTAGCATGCCTCTCAGCCCTCATAAGAGAAGCTTCTTTTTGCAGTAGATGACTCACACGGTGACCTACACTGGCCAAGATGCAGAGATTAAAGCCTGCAGGTGCTCAGCTCCAATTGAAACCCATATCACCACCTTCTTCCCTTCCCAAGGCTTGAGGACCATTGTCAAAGAGGGGAAAGGAAGAGGGGGAAGGAGGATGACAAGAGCAGTAAGTAGTGGACATCTGTATGAAGCAAAGCTATTTTCCAGACACGATAGGACTGCTGCACACATGAACTCAAAGCAGCCTGACCACACGCACAAGACATGCACAGGGTCAAGCCAGGAGGAATCCAGCAGAATGGGAGAAGTAACAGCCTAGTCAGTGCTGTGCTGAAACACATAACCAAAAACAAGCTGGAGAGAAAAGAGTTTATTTGGCTCTTACTTCCCCTAAGTAGTCCGTCACCGAAGGAAGTCAGGACAGGAACTCACACAGGGCAGGAGCCTGGAGGCAGGAGCCGATGTAAAGGCCATGGAGGGTGCTGCTTGCTGACTTTTGTACAGCCCAAGACCACTATCCCAAGGTAGGCCTCCCCCATCAGTCCTAAAGAAAATGTCCTATACGTCTACAACTTGATCTTATGAAGGCGCTTTCTTAATTAAGCTTTCCTTCTCTCTGAAGACTTTAGCTCGTGTCAAGTTGACACAGAACAATCCAGCACAGGAGCTCAGAAATGTCTACCCTAAGATGAGGAGCTATTGGCAATTAATGGATACTGGGGGGAGGAAGAATCAGTTTTCTTTAGGGATGTGGTCCTAGGAGGGCTAGCCTTACTCCAGTAGATGGCCCTGTATCCATTCCCACACAGCAGGAACAAGAGACTTGGAGTGCCTTATACACAAAAAAAGCACACAAAATGTTTAGAGAAAATGGTGGAGGGGGGCACAGAAGAGAAACTGGAGGAGAAGGTAGGAAGGTAGATCAAAACGCATAATGTATACAATATAAAATTCTCAAACAGTGAAAAATTAATAAAAATCGCTTTTGTGTGCTGTAAGTTTAGTACAAGCTTCTCTTTTTGTACCAGTTCTCAATAATGAAAATTCATGGGAAACAAACCTGGCCTGCTTTTATTTTAAATCAAGTTATTATTAGGACGAGAGAAAAGAAATGGATGGTGAAATATCCGGAAATGAGAACCCAAGGCAGACAAAGAAGAGTGAAGTTAGCATTATTTCTACTGCTTTTGAAATGATTAAAGAGTCAAATGCAACCTTTTGACAACGAGATTGTTTGGGATGCACTGTGAGCTTAAAGACCAGGTCACAACACTGCACTTTCAGTAGGAACTTACATTTAGGGTTTCATTCAATGATAGTCAAGCCAAACAGTGGCTGAGTAAAGACTCACTTGGCGAGTTCTTTTTGTAACTCTTTAGTCCTCTGGGTTTCTTGATGCAACGCACAGAGTAGAGAACGCACTGAGCCAAACAGTTCAAGCTGCACTTTCTCCTTATCTTCACACTTCCTTAAGACATTAGTAGAAGGTTACATTCTTAAGTAAAAGACTTGCACATTTTTCTTACAGACCTTCAGGACTCTTGTACCCCGTTCATGCCCGTCTTGGATACTTGACGAAGGTGCAGAGTTTAACAGTTATTATATTAACAGTTTAATAATCTCTGCCCATCCATTTGTATTAACACAGATGACGAGCAGTACTTTCTGAAAATGAGGTCTCGGGGGTAACGTTTTTATTTATGAATTTTTCTTCTCCTTATGTGCACTACTGTGATCTTCTCCTATCAAAGCCTAAACCAACTGAATAACTCAGGAGTTCACCCAAATTATGCACCGAGTGATGTCAGGGAGTTAAAACCCAGAGGAAGTATGAATATCCAACTCACCCAGCTCCTAGGATTTTCCATGAATTCATGGCTAGCTCCTGGGCATCGGGAGGGCTGGGGCATATTGCCTTGTGGCTCCGAGGTGCTGCTTGTCAGATATGGCACTTGAGAGCACTCAGGGTGGGGTCCTACAAGAGCCACCGCTGACGAGGTCTTCCGCTGCATCCCCCCCTTGTGATTTGAACATGACCGCTCTAGACACTTGCAGGTCCTGCACAGGTGGAAAAAATGTTAACATGGAGTGTGTCTCATGTCCCCCAAGTGACTGCAGGAGTCCCAACATGACCTGGATCTCAGAGAATGGTGGCATCTGAGTAAATTGGTGCAACTCAGAAGCTGTGACAAGACATGAACTGCACACAGTTATAGGCTTAGGATCAGTCTCGAGACACACAGCGGCGTATGAAGGCACTTTTCTATAATCCTAGCACATAGAAAGCTGAGGCAGGAGGATTGTGAGTTTAGGGCCAGACTGTGAGTTCCAACTTAGCCTCATCTACAAGAGAGGACTTTGTCTCAAAGGACAGCAGTGGAAACTTTGAACCAACTAGTGAATCGAACTAGTAGAGGTAGGATTAGTGATATGTGGCTTAACAGGTAATGTAGGTTTATATGATTGGACAGTGGAGAGATAGGCGGGGAAAGAGGCAGGAGGCAGAGATCCACAGAGGAAGAGAAGCTGGAGGCAACATGTGTATGTCTCTCTCAGTGCATCTCTAGCTTAATGAGGTTGTTATGATTATTTCTAAGGGTTTCTATGGGTCTATTTATCTCATATATGTGGACAGTTTATATCTTTATCCATTGGTTGTAAGCTTATTGTGTAGAGGGTTTGTGGAGAAAATTCAACATATAAGCCTGTTTGACAAGTTACCGGACTATGGAGACATGTTTGTACTGGGTGCTGGAGGAAATAAGCACGCCAGGACAGAAGCAGCGGGGATGGTAGAGTGAACCTCACCTGAGATATTAGTGGCTTAAAACGCCAAGATAGAGATCCCCACAGTGCCAGATGCCCCCCCCCATGGGAGCCGGCAAAGCACGGATAAAAGATCAGGGTTTCTATTCCTACACAAAACATCACAACCAAGAAGCAAGTTGGAGAGAAAAGGGTTAATTCAGCTCACACTTCCACAATGCTGTTCATCACCAAAGGAAGTCAGGACTGGAACTCAAGCAGGTCAGGAAGCAGGAGCTGATGCAGAGGCCATGGAGGGATGTTACTTACTGGCTTGCTTCCCCTGGCTTGCTCAGCCTGCCTTCTTATAGAACCCAGGTCTACCAGCCCAGGGATGGCTCCACCCACAATGGGCTGGGCTAGGGATGGCAACACCCACAATGGGATGGGCCAGGGATGGCTCCACCCACAATGGGCGGGGCCCTTCCCCCTAGATCACTAGTTGAGAAAATGCCTCACAGCTGGATCTCATGGAGGCGTTTCCTCAACTGAGGCTCCTTTCTCTGTGATAACTCCAGCTTGTGTCAAGTTGGCACAAAACCAGACAGTACAGTTTGGTTGGTTGTTTTCAAGACAGAGTTTTTCTGAATAGCCCTGGCCTTTCTAGAACTCTCTCTGTAGATTAGGCTGGCCTCAAACTCACAGAATTCTACCTGCCTCTGTCTCTTGAGTGCTGGGATGAACATCATATGCTTACTTTTTAAAAGATTACTCTGTAAGGTAAAGCCATACTTGATAATTATAATAATTCCATTGCATATGAATATATTCAAATATCACGCTGTACTAACAAATACATACAGTCAGTAAAAGTTAGGAATACTAGAGCCAGAAGTGGTGGTGCATGCCTTTAAGCCCAATAGCTGGGAGGCAGAGGCAGGAGGATCTCTGTGAGTTCTAGGCCAGCCTGGTCTTTCTTGATCAAATAACTTAAAGCAGAAAACTTACTCTAAATGTAGATGGAACTTTCTGGTGCCGCCCAGACTGTGAGGCATGAAAGACAGAAACTTCTCTCTTTATTTTTTATAGATTTATTTATTTTATGTCTATGAACACACTGTAGCTGTCCTCTGATACAGAAGAAAAGGACATCAGATCTCATTACAATGGTTGTGAGCCACCATGTAGTTGCTGGGAATTGAACTCATGACCTCTTGAAGAGCTGTCGGTGCTCTTAACCACTGAGCCACGTCTCCATCCCCAGAAACTTCTCTTTTTGCCTGCTTTCCTTCACTCTTGCTGGCAAATTCATCTAACTTGTTGCAGCAACTCCTCACCAATATTGGAACCAATTTCTTCAGGCTTCCAACATAGACTAAAGGCCAGCAGCTTGCTAGGCGTCCTCAGGTGCCAGACTCACACTACTAAAGCCATCCAGTCTCGTGGACCGAGTAGATACTGGATTCTTGGCCTCTCCAATATGAGGCTGCAGCTTGTAAGCCAAGCTAAAAATCCTGTGTGTGTGTGCATGTGTGTATACATGCCGCCTGTGTGTGTGGATGTGATTGTGCATGCATATGCATGTGCCTATATATTCACTCAGTCCTGATCCTTTAGAGAACACTGACTGATACACTTGTATTTAGCAAAAAAACAAAAAAAAAAAAAAACAAAAAAAACAAAAAAACACTTTAATGATTAAAAGAAAAAAAATCTTGAAGACTTCCAGGTAAGATGGAAGACAAAAAGCTAAGCCAGAACAATCGTCTTATGATTTTGGGTAATGATTTTGGAAAACACAGTGAAAGGGAGTTTCCTATCACTCCATAAGTTACTTCTCCAGTTTGGCAACTGACTTGATCAGCACCCCAACAAGCCCTTCCATCTCTGGACCCTGAATTTTCCCTCCCCCTGAACTACACTTGCTATAAGTGTGATTAATGAGTCCAGATTCCTACCAGGAAACCTAAACAGATATGTGAGTAGGAATTCCACAGTAGGACTCCTAACAACTACTGTCAGGGCCACCATCAGCACCCCAGAGGGCTAAGCATGAGCTCTACACAATCCTCTGGGTACCATATACCACCCCCCCCCCCGCCTGTGGGCATGCAGCTGAGTGGACTGTGCCTTAGCTATCCACAGTCCACAGGCAATCAAGAAAACTCCACATACATGACTGGGATCCCACAAGAGAACAGGACCAGACAGGAGAGGAAAACCATATTCAGGCTTCTGATCTCCTCAGAACAGCTCTTCTCACCCTCCTAGCTGCAGCAGCTCCAACATCTCATGTCTCTGTCCAGTTCTCCTCCCTCCCCTAGAGCCATTTCTCACCAGAAATGTACAGTGGGTTATAGAAAGCAAAAACTGTCCTCTCCTGTTCACACCTCCCTACCTCTGTGCATACATATGCTCATGTGCTCATGTGTGTGTGTATATGTGTCTATGTGTGTACATGTGTGTATATGTGTCTATGTGTGTACATGTATGTATATGTGTCTATGTGTGTACATGTGTGTATATGTGTCTATGTGTGTACATGTGTGTATGTGTGTGTATGTCTATGAGTGTGTCGTGTGCATGTGTGTGTACGTGTGTGTGAATTTGTGTATGTGTGTACCTGTGTGTATGCATGTACATGTGTGTATGTATGTGTGTCTATGTGTATATGTGTATGAATGTGTGTATGAGTGTGTATGTATATGCATGTGTGTATACATGTGTGTATGTGTGTGCATGTGTGTATGTGTGTGTGTATGTGTGTGTGTATGTGTGTATATGTGTATGAGTGTTTGTATGTTTTCATTTTTCCTTCTTTTCTATTTTTCTATACCTTTTCTTCTTACTATTAAATCTCCCAAAGCTTAGAGGCTGGCCTGGTTTATATTATGCCTTTATTATATTATTTTAAATTTTAATTTATTACACTTTTTACTTTGTTACTGTATCATATTGTATAGAGAGGGTCCATGTCTTTACCCTGTCAGTATAATGTATAGTTAAATCTGTATTCAGCCCACTTTCTCCATTGCCTTAATTACCCCATTCCTGTGTGCAGCCTATCCTTTACTTCCTATCTCACTTGACATGAGACCAATCATCATTGTCACTGTGATTGTCCACCTTTTCTTTCCTCTTCCTTTTAACCAATTCTAACACATTAGAACGCACTGGCCTATCTGTGTCTCTTACTCCCTAAAGCAAGACTTAACAAGTATCTGTTTCTGTTGTTTCCTGCAGAGGGAGCTAACATCTGGATTGACTATGACTACAGAGAATTCTCCTGCAGAGGGAGCTAACATCTGGATAGTGACTATGACTACAGAGAAATCTGCAGAGGGAGCTAACATCTGGATTGACTATGACTACAGAGAATTCTCCTGCAGAGGGAGCTAACATCTGGAAAGTAACTATGACTACAGAGAATTCTCCTGCAGAGGGAGCTAACATCTGGATAGTAACTATGACTACAGAGAATTCTCCTACAGAGGGAGTTAACATCTGGATAGTGACTATGACTACAGAGAATTCTCCTGCAGAGGGGGCTAACATCTGGATAGTGACTATGACTACAGAGAATTCTCCTACAGAGGGAGCTAACATCTGGATAGTAACTATGACTACAGAGAATTCTCCTGCAGAGGGAGCTAACATCTGGATAGTGACTATGACTACAGAGAATTCTCCTGCAGAGGGGGCTAACATCTGGATAGTGACTATGACTACAGAGAATTCTCCTGCAGAGGGGGCTAACATCTGGATAGTGACTATGACTACAGAGAATTCTCCTGCAGAGGGGGCTAACATCTGGATAGTGACTATGACTACAGAGAATTCTCCTACAGAGGGAGCTAACATCTGGATAGTGACTATGACTACAGAGAATTCTACAGAGGGAGCTAACATCTGGATAGTAACTATGACTACAGAGAATTCTCCTGCAGAGGGAGCTAACATCTGGATAGTGACTATGACTACAGAGAATTCTCCTGCAGAGGGGGCTAACATCTGGATAGTGACTTTGACTACAGAGAATTCTCAACCACCAATCTAATAAACAAACACAACTGTACTACAACCTAGATTCTCCTGAACACTGCAAACAAATCCACAGAAAGAGGACAGGCAGCCTGAATTAAAAGAATAACAAAAAAGAAAGAAAGAGAGAGAGAAAGGAGAAAAAAATCAAGAAGTTTTTACTAGCACTCTAACCTTAAATAGGCAGATCCCAGGGCAAAAACACAAATAACATGAAAAACAAAGAGAACTCATTTCTTCCAAAAATTACCAATCTTGGACTGCAAAGATTACTCAGAGATTAAGAGCACATTTTGCATAAGCAAATCAATAAAATGCAATTTGCCACATAAATATATCCAAGGGCCGAAACTATGCGATCATTAGTAAAGTTATTTCTCAGAACCTAACATTCCTTTATGATAAAAATCCCCGAGAGGCTATGGATGGAGAAAACGTGCAAATGGAATAAAGGCTGAGCATGGCAAAGCAGGAGCCACCATCCCAGCGTGTGGAGAAAAGCGTGAGGCACTCCCACCAAGATCAGAGCAAGGCGAGGCTGTGTCTGCTTTTGTCTCTCCTGTTCAGTGGCACTTGAAATCATCACTGGTGCAACCGGACATGAGAAAGAAATAAGAGAAACACACAGAGGAAAAGAAGCTATCGGGGTATTGCTGTTTGCAGGTGACAGAATTCTACACACGGCAGACCAAACGCTGTCAGCAGTGTGGCATGTTCTAAAATCCCACACACTGAAGCCAAAAAGACTGAGAAGGAAATCCAGAGAGGGCTCCCATTCATACTAGCACTGAGAATCGAGTGTTACTGACCAGGAAGCTTCCTCCCTCTGGCTAGCCTGCACAGAACCTGCACAAGTTGAATGAGAAGACAAGCCATCAGCTCCCTTACGCAGCTCTGAATCCTGCAAGCTACAGCAACGACCAGCATGGAGGTAGCCAACCACCTCCGTATACTTCAGGTGGATACAGGTATACTTCACAAGAGGAAGCACATATGGCGTTTTATGAATCTGGAACCAATGAGTCAGGAACCAGTGGTTGGAGAGCTCATAGGCCCCGAGCGGGTAAAACCCTCTACTATAAATTATTGTGCTAAATGAACATGTCAAATTGCCCTCTAAATTAGTAAAGATGAGTGCAATTCTCAGGCCTCATTTGGAGACACTTCTACGTTCGGCAGACAGTGGTCAATGTAGAACTTCACACTTGATCAAAGTGGTAGAGACCATAAGTCAGCGGAGTGCTGAGCCACGCCTTCTATCAACCCTACCCACAAGGCTCAAAGTCAGTGGAGACTAAGGAAAACTGTCTGCCATCCTGAACGCACAGTGACATGCACAGGACCAAGCCAGGCAGCATCCCAGCACGCATGGGCAAGAAGGTCTCAAGCTCCAACACCAGAGGAGCTATGGCTTCCGAGGGACAAGCAGTTCTCTTTAACTGTCCCTTAAAGGTCCCTGGAAGATGAGCCAGTCCTATAGTGGATGGCCCCAAACCCATGAGTATACGGGCAGCAAAAATGGTGCTCAGTAGGCTAAAATTTAAAATCAACAGCAACAAAAAGACACAAGTTAGGCAGTTAGGGATGGAAGCTGAATGTGTTCAAAATACATTGTATACATGAATGAAATTCTCAATGGCTTAATGAAAGTATGTATTTTTTTAATCCCTCAAAGACGCATTTGCTTCTCCCATCTGTAATTCATAGCACCAAAACTGAAAGAAACAGTCTTTGTTTCCGAGGAGCTTCAAGTCAGGAAGGCCAAGATGGAGAGAGAGAACAAGAAACTGAAGCAAGCAGCCCAGGCAGTTAGCTCAGAACATCCTTACCAGGGCAGCATGGTGGAGCTGACCTTTCTGTCTGCCACACACTCTCACCCCAACTTCTGTTTCCCTCCAGCCCAAGGTTGGTCTTTTCCTGCATCCCCCAAAGCGCAGGGAAAAAGAAACGCTCAAGGGCAGTGACTCTGCTGCCCCCTCTAGTGGTGACACTGAAGACCACAGGAACGTTCAATGCAGAGATTATAATCTTCCCAAAGTAGGAAAGCTTTTAATATCTATTAGATGAAAAAAAAATTGAGTTATAACAAACTATGTTAACTAAAGAGTTTCATAAACACCTAAAAAATCAATAAATTAAATCAACTAGGTGAGGATACTGAGGTGGAAATAGAGTAAAAAATGGAGAAGAAATGTCCCGAATTACCACTTCAAAGGAAGTGCATTAGCGTAACTTCACAGAATGAAGTGCATTAGCGTAACCTCCTGACTGTCCAATTATTTCTCATAAGCTATACATCCAGGGATACAGCTCACTGAAAAGTATGTTCTAATGATGGGCATTGAGCGTAGTTAGGCTCAGCCTCTCTGCCTCTCCCCTCTCCCCCTCTCTCTCTCTCTCTCTCTCTCTCTCTCAATCTCTCTCTCTCAATCTCTCTCTCAATCTCTCTCTCTCTCTCTCTCAATCTCTCTCTCTCTCTCTCTCAATCTCTCTCTCAATCTCTCTCTCTCTCTCTCTCTCAATCTCTCTCTCTCTCTCTCTCAATCTCTCTCTCTCTCTCTCAATCTCTCTCTCTCAATCTCTCTCTCAATCTCTCTCTCTCTCCCTCTCCCTCTCCCCTTCTCCCCCTCTTCCTCTCCCTCTTTCCCCCTCCCTCTCCCTCTCCATCTCCCTCACCTATTTTGAAGATGTGAAAATAAGGCATTATTACTTATTAGTTCTTTCAGATAGAGTTCCTTATACTTTTGCACTTTCATTTTACAAGAAGTCTCTTGCTTTCTCATTCTTGCGAGCTCTAACGTCAGCTCCATCAGCTCTGCCTGACTCCGTGAGGCAGCAACCTCCGCCCCCGGCTCCTCCTGTTCTCCTCCCGGTGCTGATTCCACCTAGAAACAATTTACAAAGGCAGACTTTAAGAAATCAGAATGAAAGCAACTTCTGTGAGCCTGAAAATGTTCAGTTTCCACCCACAAATGTTCAGTGTGCTGGAAATGGAACATACGTTTTTGAAAAGGGAGAGTCTGGGGAATTCAGGTGACTCAGGAAAGAGAAGCAAGGGAGCCCAGGAGGGTACTGGGGCCTGAAGAATTAGCAGAGGATGGCTTTGTCGGGCATCAATGAGAGGAGAGGCCCTTGGTCCTGTGAGGGCTCGAAGCCCCAGGGTAGGGGAATGGTGGGGGGGAGTGGGTGGGTTGGTGAGCACTGTCATCAAAGCAGGAGGAGGGAGGACGGGGTACGGGGTGTCCGGAGGGAAAACCAGGAAAGATAACATTTGAAATGTAAATAAAGAAGATATTCAATAAAAACAACAAAAAAGCTAAATACGGTGTACCTTGTAATAAAATGATGGAAGCCATAGGGGCTGCCAAGGGTGTTACTGGACACTTGCTGATGCTTGGAGAGATGGGCAGTTAGGGTTTGGAGGACGGTGAAGCCTGAAGAAGGGACTTCACAGCGCAATGCAACCAACGTGCAAGCTGAACTAAAGAAGGACGCTAAGACGAAAAGAGCCTGGGGCTCACTGAGTAAAAAGAAGAGCAACTACATCATTGGTCCAATTTGGGGCTCACAATGCAACAGAGGCCAGCTTCCAGGAAGGAGACCCGTGGGTGCCAATGCACGCTGCTGGTGTGCAGATACACCGCGTTCATTCTAAGCAGAAACATTCCCAGCCTAGAGGTGTAGCCACCTTTCACAGGCACAGACTGTCACATGGTTGACTCAAACTCTCATGACAGTCAGGGGTAGGAGTCCTAGGGTACTCTGCAAGGTCCAAAACAACCAAGAAGCCATGGTTTTTGTTTTTTTAACAGACATAACTTTTCTCTTTAAAATCCGAAGGGGTGGGTGGTATAGGTCAGTTCTCCGGCGCAAAACAAAAGCAAAAAGCAAAACTCCCATGAGACTTTGTATTTATTCTTGACGAGGGGTAGAAATTCTAAGTTATTTCCCCCAAAGCTCACATAGTCAGCTTTAGTTGCCACCTTGAAACATCTGGGAAGAGGAAATCTCAAATGAGGAATCTCAGTCAGATTGGCGGGAGTGTATGTGGGGCTGACATAGGTGGCCCCATCCAACCGAGGGTACAGTGTTCCTAGGCACGTGGGTGGACCTGGGCCACATACAAAGCACAGCTGAGCAAGCCGTGGGAAACAAGTTGTGTGTTTCAGTTCCTGCCTTCCGTTCCTGCCTTCAGTCTCCTGCCTTCCATTCCTGTCCTGACCTTTCTCAGTGGCTGTGACTTTCGAGATCTAAGGTGAAGTAATGCTCTTCTCCCCAAGTTGGCAGCAGCAGAGAGCAAAACTAGTCCAGAAGCTAATGGTAAGGGACTGGCTGTAAGACAGAGTCAGAGTTCTCCAGCTAACTACCACTGAATGTAAGAGTTCCTTAAAACTTTTATCAGAGGCCCAGACATACTCATAACTTCCTAAGCAGCACTGTAGACACCAAACTCTAGATAGCATCCCATGAGCCTATCAATGAACCACTATGTAAAATAGGACCATCAACATTTCTCACTAAAAATTCGGCCAAAATCATTTCTTTTATTAATTCAGTCAACTTCGGTAAAGCCAGGGGACTTTTGCCTGTACCAATAAATAATAGCAATATGATTAAAACAAATATTTTTATCAATGAGCCTCTTCATTCTGGATAACATAGCACTGTGGAGTACTACGAGAGAGAGAACACCTCTTCCATATTAATGGCATTAATGGGAAACCTATTAAACTTACCACAGTGATTCTTGCATTTAGCAGTTTCTCACCAAGCACTTCCATTTCTCTTGCTTGTTTTTCAATTGTGACCACTAGGTTGGAATTTTCAAGTTCAATCCTAAATATTTTAAAGGAATTATTCTTATGGGTAAAGTTTTTTTTATTTTATTGGATATTCTCTGTATTTATATTTCAAATGTTATCCCCCCCCCCCCGACTCCTGCTTCCCCTCCACTTGCTTCCATAAAGGTGCTCCCTCTCCCAACTACCCTCTCCACCTCAGTGCCTTGACTTTCCCCTACACTGAGAAAATGTGCCTTCACTTGACCAAAGGCCTCTCCTCACATTGATGCCAGACAATGTTATCTTCTGCTACATATGCAACTGGAGCCATGGTCTCTCCATGTGAACGCATTGGTTGGTGTTTTAGTCCCTGGGAGTTTTGGAGGGTTTGGTTGGTTATAATGTTCTTCCCATGGGGTTGCAGACCCTTCCTGCTCCTTCAGTCTTTTCTCTAGTTCCTTCACTGGGGTCCCCATGTTCAGTTCCATGGTTAGCTGCAAGCATTCTCAACTGAATCAGTATGACTCAGGCAGAGTCCCTGAGGAGGCATCCATATCAGGTTCCTGCCAGTAAGCACTTCTTGGCATCAGCAATAGTGTGTGGGTTTGGTGGCTGCATATGGGGTGAATCCCCACTAAATGACCATCTTGAAAGTAATTTAGCAAATTCTTTGAAAAACAAGCTACATGATGTCATTTTTCTAGCTGTGTTGTGTGGTTAGTTGTGATGTTTAGGGACTTTGTGAATAACTTTTTTCTCCTTTTATTATTGTGATGCTCAAAGACGAAACCAGGACCTTAGGTAGGCAAACATACGTCCATCCACTGAGTAAATTCCCTGCACCATGCAGCTGTGTTAACCATGTGAAGCGACTGGAAGCCGAAATGTTACCTCGGCCTTACACACGTGCATCCCTGCCCAGGCGGATGCAGTGATCACACTCCTCTGCCCGCCTGCACCGTAAAGATGCCAGCTGTCCTAGCAAGGTGCATGTGGTTATACCTCTGAATCCTGCAGCGCATCTTCTTGGCAGCTTTTAGCATCGACAGTGATTCACTCAACTAGAGCAAAGGACGGGGAAGTTACAGTTAGAACAATGAGACTCCAGCCCGAGCTTGTCCAGCTCCTGTTTGTGTTCTCTTCTTAAGTGCTATAGAAGCAC
Organism: Micromys minutus; assembly: GCF_963924665.1. Taxonomy (NCBI): domain Eukaryota; kingdom Metazoa; phylum Chordata; class Mammalia; order Rodentia; family Muridae; genus Micromys; species Micromys minutus. The sequence continues at coordinate 86,941,524 of NC_137974.1, forward strand.
AAAAGGACCCTTCCTGTGCGGGCTCTGTACAGTCTCTGTGCTATAACAGAAGGTCTAACAGACGCATCGCAACACAATCTGGTCTGCAAGACCTAATACCATACCATCTGGCTTTTTCCAGAAATATTGATGACCCTCCAGCATGAAGGTTAAACACATAATTATTTCTGAATCAAACACATCATTAGTTCTGAATTACGTTTTCTCAGATACTCAAGTTGGCACAATCAGTAAAACAGAAAGAGGAAATTTCGTGCAGTAATAAGCACTTGCATTTTTGGCTTCCAAGCACCACCTCACCGACACTGTAACCTTAGAAGCCATAGTAGTGATAATAAAATTGACATGGTGTCATCTTAGTCACTGCTTCATTGCTGCAAAGAGGCAAGGAAAGTCTTATAAAAACACGCAACTTTAATCATTTTCACTGGATATTCTCTGTATTTACATTTCAAATGTTATCCCCTTCCTCCCCTTTCCCGTCCCTTCTTCTTCCTCCCCTTGCTTCCATGAATTTGTTCCCTCTCCCAACCACCCTTTCCACCTCAGTTTCCTGGCATTCCCTACACTGAAAAAATGAACCTTCACTGGACCAAAGGCCCCTCTCCCATTGATGCCAGACGATGCTGTCCTCTGCTGCATATATAACTGGAGACATGGGTCTCTCCATGTGCACAAATTGGTTGCTGTTTTCGTCCCTGGGAGCTCAGGGACGGGGGTTGATTGATGATGTTGTTCTTCTCATGGGGTTGCAAACCCCTTCACTCCTTCAGTCCTTTCTCTAGCTCCTCCATTAGGGTCCCTGAGCTCAGTCTGATGGCTAGCTGCAAGTATACTCATCTATATCAGTGTGGGTCTGGAAGAGCCTCTGAGGAGGCATCCATATCAGGTTCCTGCCAGTAAGCACTTCTTGGCATCAGCAATAGTACTTGGGGTTTGGGGGCTGCATATGTGGTGGATCCCCAGGTGAGGCAGTTTCTGGATGATCTTTTCTTCAGTGCCTGCTTCAGTATTTGTCCCTGTATTTCTTCCCATGAGTATTTTGTTTTCCCATATAAGAAGAACTGAAACATCCACATTTTGGACTTCCTTCTTTTTTGGGGGAGGGGGCTAGTATCCACTTACCACTGGGTGCATATCACATGTGTTCATATCACAGGTTACCCCACTCAGGAAAATATTTTCTAGTTCCATCCATTTGCCTAAGAATTTCATGGAGTCATTGTTTTCAATAGCTGAGTAGTACTCCATTGTGTAAATGTACCACATATTCTGTATCCATTCCTCTGTTGAAGGATATCTGGGCTCTTTCCAGCTTCTGGCAGTTATAAATAAGGCTGCTATGAACATGATGGAGCATGTGTCCTTGTTATATGTTGGAGCATCTTTTGGGTATATACCCAGGAGTGGAATAGCTGGGTTTTTCAATTTTCTGAGGAACTGCCAGACTGATTTCTAGAGTGGTTTTACCAGCTTACAACCCCACCAACAGTGGAGGAGTTTTCCTCTTTCTCCGCATCTTTGCCAGCATTTGATATCACCTGAGTTTTTTCATCTTAGTCATTCTGACTGGTGTGAGGTGGAATCTCATGGTTATTTTGATTTGCATTTCCATGATGACTAAGGATGTTGAACATTTCTTTAGGTGCTTCTTAGCCATTTGGTACTCCTCAGTTGAGAATTCTTTGTTTAGCTCTGTACCCCATTTTTAATAGGATTATTTGATTTTGAGTTTTTTGTATATATTAGATATTAGCCCTCTATTAGATGTAGGATTGGTAAAGATCTATTCTCAATCTGTTGGTTGCCATTTTTTTCTATTGACAATGTCCTTTGCCTTATAGAAGCTTTGCAATTTTATGAGGTCCCATTTGTCAATTCTTGATCTTAGAGTATAAGTTCTGTTCAGAAACTGTTCCCCTTTGTCTATGTGTTCTAAGCTCTTCCACACTTTCTCTTCCATTAGTTTCAATGTGCCTGGTTTTATGTGAAGATCTTTGATTCACTTGGACTTGAGTTTGTAAAAAGAGATAAGAAAGGATCGATTTGCATACTTCTGCATGCTGACTGCTAATTGCACCCGCACCGTTTGTTGAAGAGGCTGTCCCTTTTCCATTGAATGTTTTTAGCTCCTTTGTCAAAGATCAAGTGATCAAAGTATGTGGATTTATTTCTGGGTCTTCAATTCTGTTTCATTGATCTACCTGCCTGTTTCTGTACCAATACCATGCGGTTTTTATCACAATTGCTTTGTAAGATAGCTTGAGGTCAAAGATGGTGATTCCCACAGAAGTTTTCTTGTTGAGAAAAGATTTCACTATCCTAGGTTTTTTGTTATTCCATATGAATTTTCAAATTGCTCTTTCCAACTCTATGAAGAATTGAGTTGGAATTTTGATGGGGATTGCATTGGATCTATAGATTGCTTTTGGAAAAATGGCCATTTTTACAATGTTGATCCTTCCAATATATGTGCATGGGTGATCTTTCCATCTTCTGAGATCTTCAATTTCTTTCTTCAGAGATTCGAAGTTCTTGTCATACAGATCTTTCATTTGCTTAGTTAAGGTCACACCAAGGTACTTCATATTGTTTGTGATTATTATAAATGGTATCTTTTCCCTAATTTATTTCTCAGCTTGTAGAGGAAGGCTACTGATTTGTTTGATAATATTATATCTAACCACTTTGATGAAGTTGTTTATCAGCTGAAGGAGTTCTGTGGTGAAATTTTTGGGGTCACTTAAGTAGACTATGAAATCATATGCAAATAATGGTATTTTCACTTCTTTCTTTCCAATTTGTATCTCTTTGACATCCTTTTGCTGACTAATTGATCTGGCTACTACTTACAGTACTGTAAAATTGAATATGTAAGGAGAGAGTGGGCAGCCTTGTCTAGTCCCTGATTTTAGTGGGATTGCTTCAAGTTTCTCACCATTTAGTTTGATGTTGGCTACTGATTTGCTGTATATTGTTTTTACTATGTTTAGGTATGGGCTTTGAATTCCTGATCTTTCCAAGACTTTTAACATGAAGTGGGGTTAAATTTTGTCAAATGCTTTCTCACCTTCTAATGAGATAATCATGTGGTTTTTCTCTTTGAGTTTGTTTATATATTGGACTATGTTAATGAATTTCTGTATATTGAACCAACCCTGCATCCCTGGATTGACAATTACTGTGATGTATTCTTGGATTCAGTCTGCAAGAATTTATTGAGTATTTTTGCACTGATGTTCATGAAAGAAATTGGTCTGAAGTTTCTTTGTGTGGTTTAGGGATGAGCATAATTGTGGTTTGGAAGAATGAGTTGGGTAGTGTTCCCTCTGTTTCTATTTTGTGAAATAGCTTGGAGAGTGTTGGCATTAGGTCTTCTATGAAGGTCTGATAGAATTCTGCACTAAACCCATCTGGTCCTGGGTTCTTTTTGGTTGGGAGACTTTTGATGACTACTTCTATTTCTTTAGGGGTTATGGGACTGTTTAGATGGTTTTTTAATCTGTGACATGAAGAGATTGGTAGTCATTGCCACAATGGATCATCAGGGATGTTGCCAGAGAGTATACATGTAGCATAGAATAAGCTGACCTCTGCTGCTAACATTGGTGTCAGGGTTACACTGATATGCTGATATGTGGGGGGAGAAATATCTCATCCTGACGTCTCCTTCCTCACATTAGTCAAAGTATCATATGAGGAACAAGGCCCCAGTGTAGCCTTAGCCTTTGTACTTCTTGAAATTTGACCAGCCATGCTGTGTTGTGTAGTTTCTTTTTCTGGATGAAAACATTTCTCTCTGGGGGAGAGTGGGGACCACAAGACTCCAGAGGCTCATGGGAGTTTCTATGCTCTGAATGCTCATGAAACTTACGGGACCCACAGGGTCCCTCCAGGAGATCAAACAATACCAGGGGGAGAGGAGATTCTTCTATATACTGTGCAGGACACATTTGAGCTGTCACTGTGCTAGGGTGGGATCTTCAGTAATGCCTCAGTCCCCTGTGCTCCCCTAGTGATCCCCATCTTGGGCAGCATTCTTCTTCTGTATGTCATAGTTGCTACATCTGCTGTGAATAGACATTTAGTCACATCTCCACAGAAAAAGCTACACAACAACTAGACAGTAGAGCTCCTGCCCACTTAGAATAGTCCACATCTTTGGAGCTCTTAGGAGTACTCGCAGGCTGTGACCATGTGGTGCAGTAAAAAGTGTGGCACCTGCTAGAAGCAGGGATGCAGAAATGACATGGCCTTGGAGTCAGGCTAAAGTGATGGGTGGACTCCATTGTGGAACAGGTTCCTCAATTAGTCTGTCCCATCAACTGCCACAAGAAGGTGCTTTGTCACACCCCAGGAGCAGGTTAAGATAATATAAATATGTGTGTAAAAAAACTACTACAGGGGTCTTCCTGCCAGTTTTATGTATCATCTCCAGTTCTGGCTACATAAGGAAGGAAGGCAGGTATATGGTTTTCCATTTTAAGGCAAATAGGAGCACTCAGTTAAACAATGTCTCCTATTTATTAAGTGTATTTGATTTTATATGAAATTTCTCAGAATATAAAATAATTCTCAGAATATGAAAATAAAAACTTCAGACATCTTTGTCCTCAGGAAAAGGAATTGGCAGGATATAGATTTTAACCTATAACTTAAGTATGCTTTAAATTTAAGAAAAAGTGTCATATATCATTTGATATTCCTCCCAATTTATACTTAGATAATATTTATTCAAAGTTGAAGGATATGCTGTTCTAGATGGACTTTGGAAAATCAGTCTAGTTAGAGAAGGCTTCATGGAAGAGAAGATTGTAAGACAACCCCAAATAAATGAAGCCAGATATAAAAACATGAACAAGCCAGAAAGAACAGTATGAGGAAAGGCAGAGAGATAGCACCATAAACTCAGTTGGCTAGGAGGGCAAAACCCAGTCAGAAGGAAACAAGAAGAAGAAACAGAGTAGATGGACCAACAGAGCACAGTTATCAGCCAAGGAACAGGTATGTGTTACAGCCTCACAATGTTGTTTGTGTCTGTGTGCCTGTGTGTGCCTGTTTCTGTTTGTGTATGTGTGTCTGTGTGTGTGTGTGTGTGTGTGTGTAAGGGTCTTTGTGTTTGTGTGTGTAGGGGAGTCTCTCTGTCTCTCTCTCTGTCTCTCTGTCTCTCTCTCTCTGTGTGTGTGTGTGTGTGTGTGTGTGTGTGTGTGTGCGTGTGTGTGTTGAGACAGGGTGACACTAAGTAGCCAGAAATTCACTATGTATAAAAGGCTGGCTTTGAACTTAGCCTATTTTTCTTCTGAGTCTGTGCTGGGATTGCAGATACAAGCTACTGTGGGAGATGCTGCAGAGCAGAAGGAAACGAAGGGCCCCACAGTATTAAGCTAACTAAGTGAAGCAGGTTAAAGGGCTAAATATTGTATAAATATAAATATAAATATGTAAATAACTATTTGCATGGAAAATCAACTCACTGGTTTTAGATTGGTGACTTTCAAACAACAAAGCAGATTGAGGGACTAATAAGGGGTTTGTGGGGTCTAAATATGTAATCCACAGCACAACCTACAAGAACAAAACCTTGTTGAAAGTACGCAGCCTGTGCTGTCTCACATATATTATTCAGATTCTAACTGCTTGTATGGCAGCGTGATTTATCAAAAAACAAAACAAAACAAAACAAGTTCTTTAATGCAGGCAGAGATAGTACTGGGAACTGACATCTCATTCTAAGACATTTAACTAACGTCACTGGAATTTCAGAGCAGGTCAGCCCGTCCAGTAGCAGAACAGCGTCAGAACTGACCTTTATCCTAGAGGTGCGCCTTTAGTGCGCCTTCCATGACAATCGTTCAAAGACTATGCACTGAGCAGCCACTATACACCAAGATTTACAGCAAGCGAAAGTCAAAACCCATTCGTACACGGCATCATCTACTTTTAGCATAAGATGACATTGTTTTAAATCTAAATAAAAGTCACACATCACACAATATTCTGGGCTACCATGGGCCACCAGCCTGCAGGACGTAGTGCTATGGGGTTTCTGTGGGCACAGGACTGTGATATTTAAGTAAACTTGCCGAACACCGCATTCTCAGGGTGAGTCCCGGTCTCTGTCAAGATAGTGCTGTGTGTTATGTTGATAAAAGGCAGAAATATGAGCTTTTACCAACAGTTAACTCACCTCATCCCAAGTTTTTGCCTCAGTTTCTACCCATGGATAGATTCCAGAATATGTCGCGTCAAGCTTCTGAACGGATTGCCGTCTTTCAGTTCTCACATTTTCCATGTTTGCACCAGGCAACTGCTCATTTACCACAGTCTCCTCCTGTGAGGCAAATCCGAAAGTAAAGACGCTTTCATTGAAATCATCTGGTTACTCACGACATGTCAATCACCATCCAGTAAAATATTGCTTGTCGTTTCTCACTTTGAACTTTTCCAAAGGGCTCACTCTCCAAAGTATCTCTTCTTCCTTACTCTACTTAGTATCTCTTCTTCCTTACTCTACTTAGTATCTCTTCTTCCTTACTCTACTTAGTATCTCTTCTTCCTTACTCTACTTAGTATCTCTTCTTTCTTACTCAGTTTCTCTTCTTCCTTACTCTCAAAAGTATCTCTTCTTCCTTACTCTACTTAATATTATGGCTTTCCCAGGAAAGCAGCAACCTGAAAGTTCTTTTCTAAATGTTCCGTCAATTGGACCAGATCATTTAAAATTAAATAATTTTGAAGAAGTTATTTGGTCATTGTGTCACAGGCCTTTCGTCCCATTCAGGAGGCAGAGGCCAGCAGATCTCTGTGAGCTCACGGCCAGCCTGGTCTACACAGTGAGTTCCAGGATACCCAAGAATATGTAAAGAAATCTTATCTCACAAAAAGTTCCTGCTTATAGATTTAGAGGCTAGTGTGTAAAACCTTAAACTAGTTTATAAATTATAGAAATAAAATTCTTTCCTCATAAAAGTTGGTCCTGTTGACAGCCCTGAAATAACTTCCAAATATCATGTATATTACTAACTCTAAACATGGGCTACCAAGACTATTGTCTATTACCACATAATTTAATCATTTAAAATTACATTATATTTATTTTTATTTTTCTCCATTTATTTATTTATTTATTTATTTATTTATTTATTTATTTATTCACTTTACATCCCTTTGAGATAAAGATTCACACATTGTTTTAGACAGGATTTCAATCTTTAGTTCTTACTGACCTGTAACTTGTGGTGATGATTCTGACTCTCTTTCTCAAGTGCATAGAAAATAGTGTGGTGGTTCATACCTGGATGCTATCACATTTTAAAATTCCTTTTTATAACATTTTCAAGTTTTTGTGGATTATTATATATTTTACAAACATTTTTATAAACCTCATTACCCAGCTATAACACTCCTAGATATACCCAAAAGATGCTCCACCATCCCATAAGGACACTTGCTCCACTGTGTTCATAGCAGTTTTATTTGTAAGAACCAGAAGCTGAAAACAACCTAGATGTTCCTCAACTAAAGAACGGATAAAGAAAAGGCCATTCATTTACACAATAGAATACTACTCAGCTATTTAAAACAAGGACATCATAAAATTTATAGGCAAATGGGTGGCCTAGAAAATACCGTCCTGAGTGAGATAACCCAGGCCCAAAAGGACATACATGGTATACACTCATTGATAAGTGGGTATTATTCATAAAATGCAGGATACCCAGGCTACACTCCACAGAAACTAAATAACAAGCAAGGCCAAAGAAAAGATGTTTAAATCTCACTCAGAAGGTGAAATCAGAGGTGGATGGAGGGAACTGGGTAGGAGAGGAGATGGGAAGGGAACATGAGGGATCAGATGTGGGGAGAGCTGAGGAGAGATAGGTGGGAGAGCAAGTTGAAATTGGCAGCTGGCAGTGGAGGGGCATCCCTAGGATGTGCCAGAGGCATGAGATGGGGGAGGCTCCAGGGAGTTTATGAGAATGACTGTATCCCAGCCACCTAGCAATGGGTATTTGATGAAGTGACCACCTTCTGTAGCCAAACAGGATACCCAGGAGAGGGATAAGGACACCAACCCACCCACAAAACCTTTTACCCAAAATTTGTCCTCTCTACAAGAGTTCAAGGACAAAGATGGAACAGAGACCGAGGAAATGGCCAACCAATGCCCAGCCCCACTTGAGAACCATCTTACAGATGAGAACCAAACCCTGGAACCATTAGTAACACTTTGTTATGGTTGCAGACAGGGAGCTTGGCATAACTGTTGTCAGAGAGGGTCTACCCAGCAGATAATGAAAGCAGATGCAGAGACTCACAGCCAATAATTAAACAGAGCTCAAGGACTCTTGAGGAAGAGTTAGGTGAAGGATTGAGGGACCTGGAGGGGACAGAAATGCCACAGGAAGACCAACAGTCACTAACCTGGACCCTTGAGGGCTCCCAGAGACTGAACCATCAACCAAAGAACATACATAGGCTGGACTTAGGGCTCCTAAATACATGTAGCAAATATCTAGCTTGAGCTTCATGTGAGTCCCCTAATAACTGAAGAAGGGGTGTCAGTGGGGTTGGGCATTCCCTGACTCTGCTCCATACCTGTAGATCCTGTGCCTGTCACTGGGCTGTGTTGTCTGGCCTCTATAGTAGGAGGAGTGCCCACTCTTGCAGTGACTTGATGTTCCAGGGTAGGTTGGTACCCAGGGAAGCCTCTCCATTTTCAGAGGAGAAGGAGAAGTAGGATGGGGGAGTGGCTAAGGGGAGGGGGCTGTGATGGGGATATACAGTGAATAAATAAGTGAAAATGTATTTATTTATTTATATTGTTTTTGAGATAGGACGTAACTATGTAGCCTTGATCGACCTGTAGTTCACTATGTAGAGTAGGCTAGCTGTGATGGTTTGCATATGCTTGGCCCAGGGAGTGGCACTAGTAGAAGGTGTGGGCTTGTTGGAGGAAGTGTCACTCTGGGGATGGGCTTGAAGACCCTTCTCCTAGCTGCCTGAGGATGCTCAGTCTGTTCCTGGCTTCCTTTGGATGAAGATGTAGAACTCTCAGCTCCTCCTGCACCATGCCTGCCTGGATGCTGCCATGCTTCTGCCTTGATACTGAACTGGACCTCTGAACCTGTAAGCCAGCCCCAATTAAATGTTTTTATTTTTAAAACTTGCCTTGGTCATGGTGTCTGTTCATAGCAATAAAACCCTAACTAAGACACTTGCCTTGAACTTATGGAGATCCATCTGCCTCTCTGCCTCATGAGCACTGGGACAAAAGGCATGTACCAACAAACCCAGATCAAACACATTCTTTAAGTTCCTTAACTATTTAGGTTTTTGCCAAAGATTGTTCAAAGTAAATAAAAATCTAGAAACTTAGAGAAATGATATTCCCTCATAACACAACACAATAAATACTATATAAATCTATATCCAGAATTAAGCTAATAAGAAATCTGAGTCCATTTTCTCTCAATCTGGGACTAGACAAGTGTGCACATTCTCTCTGTGCTTGTTAAATATAGTCCTCAAGCTCTAGCTGGAGCAGTGCAATGAGAGAAAACTACAGTGGGTTAGAGCTCAGACAGCAAGACGGCAAACTATCCCTGCTTCCAAACTACCCAATTCTGTACTTAGAAAGCCCTAATTTCTAAAACACACCAGGTCCAAAAAGTACCTTTGGTAAAGTAGAAGACTATAAAATCAGTAACAGTTATACACACCAAAACCAAACTTACTAAGAAGGAAATCGGGGAAAATACAGCATTCACAGTGTCCTCCAAACAAGCTACAATAAGGACTGTCCAGACAACACATGGTCACTGGTGCAATGGAGGTGTGTAGGAAACCATGAGGCTGTCCTGGCCAAGCTGCCTGAAAGGCACGTGTGCAGAGGTTTTTGTCACCACTGCACAGCTGGCAAAGAGAATTTTAACATCACCAGGACAAAACAAATAAACTCAAGGCAGAAATCTGACTCTGGCCCTGGGCTCAGGAACATCTACATTTGAAGCTCAGGGCGAGCTCAGCAGATGTAGGTGCGACAGTCCCTTTGGCTCTTGGAAGTCCCCTTTGTCTCAGTCTCCCCATCTACCCCCTAGAAAGATGTTTACAGGATTTTTGATTATTGGCTTGCTTGTTCCTTGACTCAGAACTGATGTATCTTTCTACATGGAATTAAGGTAGCTTAAAAGCAGACTGAAAAATAAAAGTATGCTTCCGCCTCAAAACCGGCCAGAGTCACACTGTAGCTCTGTCTAATTGTCTCCTTTTCCTTTCAATCCTCGCTCCTGCCCCAGGGAAACTGTCGTTTGACTCAACTTGGTCAACATGGCATAGGTTTTTCAGATTAGAGTCATGGATCCTGGGGCACTATTTGTCTTTCAGATCCTGAGTAACCAAGACACTCTGTCTGGCAGTGAAGGATTCGGGCTGCTCTGTGTTTTTTCTGTATGTTCCCTTAGAAGGCAAAGAAGCTCAGAAGCTTGGCAGAGCAATTGGTCTTAGACGTTAATCTATGTATCCAACATAGCTTTCAAATGTCACTGTCAACTGGCAACTTCAACTGTATAGATTCTGGCAATCATCATTGTATTCTGTTTCTGATAAAAAGTCTGATTGCCCTCAATAAAACTGTCACAGCCTCAGTCTTACTGTGGCTCCTCCAACCCAAGCCTGGTTTAACTCATCCACTGGCAATATTAGGTAACCTTGGCCCAGTAAGTAAGTATGTATGGGTGCCTAAGAGGTACAAATATTATGACAGTAACCAGCTTCTTTTTGATTCAATAGAAAGACCACACCACAAGATGAGACCCATACCTCAGCACCATTATCAAGCCAAGAACTGAAGTCTAGACAAGTCACACTTCTGGGGAGAACCTACCACTATTACATGGATAAATTGGCATAGTGTTAAATTGTCTCTTGATGGTTTGTCATTATATGCATAGATCAATGAGCCTTTCAACTCTCATCTGAGAAGTATTACATCGTTTTGGGGTGAACTCACATGAGATGGTTTGTATATGGTTGGCCCAGGGACTGGCATTGTGTGGAGTTATGGCCTAGTTGGAGAAAGTGTGTCATTATGGGTGTGGGCTTTAAGACCCTCATTCTAGCTGCTTGAAAGCCAGTCTTCTCTTAGCAGCCTTCAGATGAAGATGTAGAACTTTCAGTTCTCCCTGTACCATGCCTGGCTAGATGATGTTCCTGCCTTGAGGATAATGGACTGAACCTCTGAACTTGTAAGCCAGCCCCAGTTAAATGGTGTTCTTATAAGAACTGCCTTGGTCGGGTGTCTGTCCACAGCAGTAAAACTCTAACTACGACATCATCCCAGTGTTCATCAAATAAAACAATGTAAAGCAAGGGGTAATTTAAGGTAAAAAATGTGTTTAAAGCGTATACACAGTTCCTATAGTATTGTAAAAGGGACAAGCAGAGGTGAAAACACCACAAAATGGTGAAATAGTTCACCACCAATGAAAATTGAGTCAAAAGTCTGTGCTGATAAAACATGCAATACTCATATAACAACCCTGTAGTCAGTGTCACATGACTAGAGGATGCCAGATTATAAATAAGTATACTTAAGATATTAGTTCAAAGTATCAAACAAACCTTACTTATCTCAGACCCAAAACCTGCTTTTCTTCCTAGTGGGTGATCTCTGTTGCCATTTTGTATCATAATGATTCTCACTGCATGAACTCATCCCTCTCTATCGGTTTAGCTTTTCTGTGTTGGGTGATTGTTACCACTCTAGAATAACCCTTAATTCTTCTAAAATAATAGGTGTGCCTGCCTGGCTTGATCCAGAGATCCAGGAACCCGGCGGCATTGGGCCCTCTGTACCCAGGCAGTGGCATCTGGGGTGCACAACAGGCACTTGGACCATCTGCCACCAGGAACAGCAGAGATTTAGGGACACAGGCCAGGTACAAGGGAAAGGCAAGAACCAATCACTGACAAAAAAGATGGCAAGAGAAAAGTGAAAGAACGTACCCCAGGGAAACCAAGACAACCTGGCAACACCAGAACCCAGCTCTCCCATCACAACAAACAGCAGAATGCCAAACACACCAGAAAAAGAAGACTCAGACACGAAATCCTACCTCAAGATGATGATAGAGATCCTTAAACAAGAACAAGAGGAAAAGCATAAAGAATTAGAAGCTTTTAAAGAAGAAACAAGAAAAACACTCAAAGAACTCAAAGAACTAGAAGAAAACATAACCAAAGAGATGAAGTAATAGAAAAAAGAATTTAAAAAAGAAATGGACACAATAAAGAAAGCAATAAAAGAGACAACCCTAGAGGAAGAAATACTAAAAGAGAAATCAGGAGTTACAGGTGCAAGTATTTCCAACAGACTACAGATGGAAGAGAGAATCTCAGGGGCCGAAGACAACATTGAAAACATAGACAAAACAGTCATAGAAGATGCAAAAACCAAAAAGCTCCTAACCCAAAATGTCCAGAAGATCCAGGACACAATGAGAAGACCAAACCTAAGGGTAATAGGAATAGAAGAGGGAGAATAATATCAACTAAGGGGCACAGTAAATATCTTCAACAAAATCCTGGAAGAAAACTTCCCTACCCTTAAGAATGAGATGACCACGAGCATAAAAGAAGCCTACAGAACCTCAAATATGTTGAACCAGTAAAGAAATTCCTCCCGACACATAATAGTAAAACACCAAGTGACCAAAGCAAAGAAAGAATACTAAAAGCAGTAAGGGGAAAAGGTCAGGTAACATATAAAGGCAGAACAATCAGAATCACACCCAATTTCTCAACCGAGACTATGAAAGCTAGAAGAGCCTGGACAGACATCATGCAGACCCTAAGAGAGCACAAGTGCTAGCCCAAGCTGCTATACCCAGCAAAACTATCAATCACCATAGATGGCGGGACTAAGATATTCCAAGACAAAACTAAATTCACACAATATATGACCACAAACCCAGCACTACAACCAATTATAGGTGGAAAACCCAATACAATGAGGGGAACCACCTCATAGCAAAAACAAGAAAAATTCTAAGCAAGTAAACCAAAAGAAGAAAGACACACAGGCACAATTCAACCTACCAAAGCAACAATAGCAGGAAACAGAAACCACTATTTCTTGATATCTATTAACATAAATGGACTCAACTCCCCAATAAAAAGATATAAACTATCAGACTGGATACATAAACAAAATCCAGCATTTTGCTGCATATAGGAAACTCATCTCAGAGACAAAGACAGACACTATCTCAGAATGAAAGGATGGGAAAAGAAAACTTCCAAGCAAATGGCCCCAAGAAGAAAGCTGGAGTGGCCATTCTAATATTGAATAAAGTATATTTTCAACAAAAGCTAACAAAAAAGATAAGGAAGGACACTTTTTACTCATGACAGGGGAAATCTGTCAGGAGGAACTCTCAATCCTTAACAACTATGCTCCAAATACAAAAGCACCCATATTCATAAAAGAAACCCTACTAAAGCTGAAAAAATACATTTTACCCCACACAATAATAGTCAGAGACTTTAATACCCCACTCTCACCAATGGACAGATTATGGAAACAGAAACTGAACAAGGACACCGTAAAACTAGCAGAGACTATGAACCAACTGGAATTAATAGATATCTATAGAACATTTCATCCTAAAACAAAAGAATACACCTTTTTCTCAGCACCTCACAGCACCTTCTTGAAAATTGACCACATAATTGGAACCAGAACGAGCCTCAATAGATATAAGATCAAAACACTCCCATGCATCCTTTCAGATCACCATGGTCTAAGGCTGTTCTTTAACAACAACAAAGACAACAAAAAGCCCACATACACATAGAAACTAAACAATGCTCTATTAAACAATAGCAGGGTCAAAGAAGAAATTAAGAAAGAAATTAAGGATTTTCTAGAATTAAATGAAAATGAAACACGACATACCCAAACCTATGGGATGCAATGAAAGCAGTACTGAGAGGAAAACTCATAGCTTTGAGTGCTTCCAAAAAGAAACTGGAGAGAGCATACATCAGGAACTTGACAGCACAGTTGAAAGCTCTAGAACAAAAGGAAGCAGATACACCCAAGAGGAGTAGACAGCAAGAAATAATCAAACATAGGACAGAAATCGACCAAATAGAAACAAAAAGAACCATTGAAAGAATCAACAAAACCAAGAGCTGGTTCTTTGAGAAAATCAACAAGATTGATAAACCCTTAGCCAGACTAACTAGAGGGCAAAGAGAGAGTATCCAAATTAACAAAATCAGAAAGGAAAGTGGAGAAATAACAACTGAAAAAGAGGAAATTCAAGAAATCATCAGATCATATTACAAAAGCCTATACTCAACAAATCTGGAAAATCTGGAGGAAATGGATGAATTCCTAAACAGATACAAGGTACCAAAGTTAAACCAGGACCAGGTAAACCATCTAAATAATCCCATAACACCTAAAGAAATAGAAGCAGTCATGAAAAGCATCCCAACCAAAAAAAGTCCAGGTCCAGATGGGTTCAGTGCAGAGTTTTATCAAACATTTATTGACGACATAATGCCAATACTCCCCAAACTATTCCACAAAATAGAATCCGATGGAACACTACCTAACTCATTTTTTGAGGCTACAAAAACCCTCTTTCCTATACCACACAAAGACCCTACAAGGATAGATAACTTCAGACCAATCTCACTTATGAACATTGATGCAAAGATACTTAAAAAATCCTTGCAAACCGAATTCAAGAACACATCAAAAAGATCATTCACCATGATCAAGTAGGCTTCATCCCTGGCATGCAGGGATGGTTTAACATACAGAAATCCATCAATGTAATCCACCATATAAACAAACTCAAAGAAAAAAAACACATGGTTATCACACTAGATGCTGAGAAAGCATTTGACAAAATTCAACACCACTTCATGTTAAAAGTCTTGGAAAGAACAGGAATCCAAGGCCCATACCTAAACATAATAAAAGCAATATACAGCAAACGAACAGCCAACATCAAACTTAACGGTGGAAAACTTGAAGAAATCCCACTAAAATCAGGGACTTGACAAGGCTGCCCTCTCTCCCCCTACCTATTCAACATAGTACTGGAAGTCCTGGCCAGAGCAATTAGAGAGCAAAAGGAAATCAAAGGGATACGAATTGGAAAGGAAGAACTAAAAACATCACTATTTGCAGATGGCATGATAGTGCACTTAAGCAACCCTACAACTTCCACCAGAGAAGTCCTACAGCTCATAAACAAGATCAGCAAAGTGGCCGGATATAAAATTAACTCAAACAAATCAGTAGCCTTTCTCTACTCAAAGGACAAACATGTGGAGAAAGAAATTAGGAAAAGATATCCTTCACAATAGTCACAAAAAGTATGAAATTCCTTGGTGTGACTTTAACTAAGCAAGTGAAGAACCTGTATGACAAAACTTCAAACCTCTAAAGAAGAAAATCTAGGAAGATCTCAGAAAATGGAAAGATCTCCCATGCTCATGGATTGGAAGGATCAACATTTTAAAAATGGCCATCTTACCAAAAGCAATCTACAGATTCAATCCAATCCCTATCAAAATTCCAACCCAGTTCTTCACTGAGTTGGAAAGAGAAATGTGCAATTTCATTTGGAATAACAAAAGACCTAGAATAGCCAAATCCACCCTTAACAACAAGAAAACATCTTCGGTAATCTCCATCCCTGACCTCAAGCTATATTACAAGGCAATTGTGCTGAAAACTGCATGGTACTGGTACAGAAATAGGCACATGGATCAATGGAATAGAATAGAAGATCCAGAAATGAGCCCTCATGTATATGGTCACCTGATTTTTGACAAAGGAGCTGTAAACATTCAATAGAAAAAGGACAGTCTATTCAACAAATGGTGTTGGTCCAACTGGCACTCAGCATGCAGAAGAATGAAAATAGACCCTTTCTTATCTCCTTGTACAAAGCTCAAGTGTAAGTGGATCAAAGATCTCTACATTAAACCAGGTGCACTGAAACTATTAGATAAGAAAGTAGGGAAAACCTTAGAACTCATAGGCACAGGAGAAAATTTCCTGAACAGAACACCAATGGCTTGAGCTCTAAGTTCAAAGATTGACAAATGGGACTTAATGAGATTGCAAAGTTTCTGTAAGGCTAAAGACACTGTCAAGAAAACAAAACGGCAGCCAACAGAGTTGGATAAGATCTTTACCAACCCCACATCAGATAGAGGCCTAATATCCAAGGTATACAAAGAACTCAAAAAACTAGACACCAGAGAATTAAACAACCCTATTAAAAGTGGGGTTCAGACTTAAACAAAAAGTTCTCAATTGAGGAATATCGAATGGCTGAGAAACATCTAAGGAAGTGCTCAACATCCTTAGCCATCAGGGAAATGCAAATCAAAACAACCCTGAGATTCCACCTCACACCAGTCAGATTGGCCAAGATCCAAAACTCAGATGACAACAGATGCTGGCGAGGATGTGGAGAAAGAACACTTCTCCACTGCTGGTGGGGTTGTAAACTGATACAACCACTCTGGAAATCAGTCTGGCGGTTCCTCAGAAAAATGGACATAGTACTACCTGAAGACCCAGTTTATTCCACTTCTGGGCATTTACCCCAGAGATGCTCCAACATACAACAAAGATACATGCACCACAATGTTCATTGCAGCTCTATTTATAATAGCCAGAAGCTGGAAAGAACCAAGATATCCTTCAGTAGATGAATGGATACAAAAATTGTGGTACATTTACACAATGGAGTACTACTCAGCTATCAGAAACAATGGCCTAATAAAATTCTCAAGAAAATGGATGCGCCTAGAGAATATCATCCTGAGTGAGACAACCCAGTTACAAAAGAACAGACATAATATGCAGTCACTGATAATGGCATACTAACCCCAGAAAGCTCTGAATACCCCAGAAACAACTCACAGACTGTGTGAAGTTCAACAACAACAAAAAAAGAATATATTTTAATTAAAATAGAACTGTACCACATCCCCCCTTTCCTCCCTACAGCCCCTCCTAGTCTTTCTCCTATCCCCTCAAATTAATAGCCTCTTTTTCTATATTATTGTTACATATATACATATGTGTAGGTATATTTACCCACAAATACTTAATTACAACCTTAAAAAATGTATTCATATACTTTTATGCAAAAATGCTGAAAATTTGTACATTTATCTTTGTTTTTTAAAATAAAGAAAAAGAAAGACAGCAAAAAAATAAAATAAAATAATAAACTACTGAACCTATCCTACGGATCAACTGCCTGTGGATTTGCTTCTTTATTTTGTTAAAGAAAATCTACCATCATCTGCCTAAGTTCCTGTGTTTCAAGTAAAAGTGTGAAGCTCCCCTGGGAAAGAAAGAGAAACGGTCTATATGGTGTTTAAGGGGGAATGGCCTCCATAGGCTCCTCTGTCTGAATACTTAGTCTCCAGTTGGTGGAGCTATTTGGGGAAGAATTAAGAGGTATGGCTTTGTGTAAGGAGGTGTGTCACTATGGAGGGCTTTCTGATTTGAAAATCCCAAACCGTTCCCAGTGAGCTTTTCCTGCCTCGTACTTATGGATGTAAGCTCCCAGCTTCTCTTTCAGTACCTGCCGGCCTGCTGCCATGCTCCCTGTTAAGACCGCAATGGGCGCCAAGTCCTCTGTGACCATGACCCAGAATACACCAAATCTCTGACATACAGCAACACAGAGGAAAGATCCCGAGCCTCTTCCTCCCCATGATGACAGGTTTTACACACGATTTTACTTCTTGTGAGATTCCCTACCTGGGGCCACCCAGAATCCCAGACCTCCTCAAACTCAGTTCAAATGTGCATTGGCCCCGTGAGCCTTTTCTTCTCTCCTGTGTCTGGAGTCACCCGGAATTTTCCAGTGTAAGAGCTTTAGTTTCCACTTACTACTCCAGAGTCAGCCATAGTGCTAAGAGTGTCAGCCTTTTCAACTGTGAGTGATGCTATATTCTCATCTCCGAAGCAGGTTACTCCAAATTTACTCCAGGGCTGGTTTTCTCGAAGGATCCCTGCTCCAGCAGAAAAAGGTCATGATCATCTACTTAATAAATTAAAAAAAACAAAACAAATCTGAGTGTTCCTAGTCCCACTATGAAATGATGCTTTAAAATGTGTCTTCAGTTCCTGTTCATCAGGGCAAGGGTAGGCAAACATTCACATTTAAGGAAGTAAAGTTGTGGGAATGCTGGTATGAAATGCTTTCTAAAAATGTGGGTGCTTCCTCCAGATTCCAAAGAGATTCCCTTCTTCTGGTGATAGCAGAAACGCAGATAACAATGGCAAACATTCCTGTTCGAACTGGGGCAGTAAGAAAATAGGACCTGAATTGCCTTCTGGTCTGCACCTACACCAGGGCAGAGCCCAGCAAACATGGGACCCCTCCCCTCCACACAACCCTATCTCCCTTCTGGTCTGCACCTCTGCCTGAGCAGATTTGTCTGTCTGCCCCACTCAACACCCCACAGACTATAGGTCTCCCAGGAGATCTGCTTCAGCCAGGGCCACAGAAATGCCAGAAGATCTGCTGCAACCCAGGGAGGAAAGCACCAGACAGAGACACCCAGGACAGCTAACCCTAGAGATAACCAGATAGTGACAGGCAAGTACAAGATCATAAGCAATAGAAGCCAGTATACTTTGACACCATCAGAACCCAGATCTCCCACCACAGCAAGCCCTGGATACCCCAACACACATGAAAAGTATGATTCTGACCTAAACTTCCATCTCAAGAAGATAATAGAGACCTTTAAGGAGGATAAAAATAATTTAAGGAAATATAGCAAAATACGGTTAGACAGGTAGAAGCCCTTAAAAGAGGAAACAAAAATAAATTTCATCAAAGAAATGCAGAAAAGTACAATCAAAGAGGGGAAGAAATTGAACAAAGGGATCCAAGACCAAAAAATGGAAATAGAAACAATAAAGAAATCACAAATAGAGGCAACCTTGAAAATGGAAAACCTAGGAAAGAGGTTATGAGCTACAGATAAAAGCATCACCAACAGAATACAAGAGATAGAAGAGAGGATCTCAGGTGCAGAAGACACCATAGAAGGTATGGACACTGGACACAACAGTCAGAGGAAAAAAAAAACTCTAACCCAAAACATCCAGAAAATCCAGGACACAATGAAAAGACTGAGCCTAAGAATTATAGGAATAGAAGAGAGTAGAGTCTCAGCTCAAAGGACCAGAAAACATTTTCAACAAAATCATAGAAGAAAATTGCCCCAACCTAAAGAAAGAGGTAGCCATAAAAGTAAAATCAAATATATTTTACCACAAAAAATTCTCCCATTTCAAACTAATCAAAACACTAAATGCACAGGAAAAAAACGAGAAAGAATATTAAAATCTGTAAGGGAAAAATACCAAGTAACATGTGAAGGCAGATCTATCAGAATTACACCAGACTTCTCAACAGAGACTCAAAGTCAGAATATCATGGACAGATGTCATGCAGAACATAAGAGAATATAAATGCCAATCCAGGCTACTATACCCAGCAAAACTCTCACTTATCACAGATGGAGAAACCAAAATATTCCATGACAAAAACAAATTTAAACAATATATATCTACTAATCCAGCCCTATCGAGGATTCTAAAAGGAAAACACCAACACAAAGAGAGTATCTATGCCAAAGAATAAAACAAGAAATTAGTCATCTCACAACAAACCCAAAAGAAAATAATAACACACACATAAAGCCACCTCCAACAACAACTATAACAGGAACTAACAATCATCTGTCTTTAATATCTCTCAAAATCAATGGACTCAATTCTCCAATAAAAATACATAAGCTAACAGACTAGATATGCAAGCAGGATCTAACATTTTGCTGCATGCAAGAAACACATTTCAATGATAAAGACAGACACTACCTCAGACTAAAAGGCTGCATAACCATTTTCCAAGCAAATGGTACCAAGAAACAAGCTGGAGTAGCCATTCTAATGTCCAATAAAATAAACTTTTAACCAAAATTATCAAATAGGACAGGGAAGTATGCTTGATACTCATCAAAGGAAACATCAACCAAGAGGAACTCTCAATTCTGAACATCTATGCCCCAAATGGAACAGCACCCACATTTCTAAAAGAAACTTTACTAAAGCTCAAAACACACATTGAATTTCACACAATAAGAGTGGTAGACTTTAACACCCCAGTCTCACCAATGGACAGGTTGAAACAGAAACTAAATAGATAAACAGTGAAACTAATAGAAGTCATGAACCAAATGGATTTAACAGATATATACAGAACATTTCACTCTAAAACAAAAGAATGTACCTTCTTCTGAGCACCTCACTGTACCTTATCCAAAATTAATCATATAATTAGCCACAAAACAAGTCTGAACAGATACAAGAAGACTGAAAGAATCCCATGCATCCTAATAGAAACTGGAGAGATCCTATACCAGCAACTTAACAGCACAACCAAAAGTTCTAGAACAAAAAGAAATAAACATGCCCAAGAAGAGTAGACAGCAGGAAATAATCAAACTCAGAGTGGAAATCAACTAATTAGGAACAGAGAGAATGAAACAAAGAATCAACAAAACCAAAATCTGGTTCTTTGAGAAAATCAACAAGATAGATAACCCTTACCCAAAGGACACAAGACTGTATCCAAATTAACAAAATCAAAAAATAAAGAGAAAAACATAACAATAGAAACTAAGAAAATTCATAAACATCATCAGATCTCACTACAAAACCCTTTACTCAACAGAACTAAAAAAAAATTAGATAAAATGGATGATTTTCTAGACAGATACCATGTATCTAAGTTAAATCAAGATCAGGTAAACTAAACTGTCTGTCTTAGTCAGGGTTTCTATTCCTGTTCTATTCAAACACCGTGACCAAGAAGAAATTTGGGGAGGAAAGGGTTTTTTCAGCTTACACTTCCATATTGCTGTTCATCACCCAAGGAGGTGGACTGGAACCCAAGCAGGTCAGGAAGCAGGGGCTGATGCAGAGGCCATGGAGGGATGTCACTTACTGGCTTGCTTCCCTTGGCTTGCTCAGTTTGCTTTCTTATAGAACCCAGGTCTACCAGCCCAGGAATGGCACCACCCACAATGGGCTGGACCCTCCCCTCTTGATCACTAGTTGAGAAAAATGCCTTACAGCTGGCTCTCATGGAGGCATTTCCTCAACTGAGGCTCCTTTCTGTGAAAACTCCAGCTTGTGTCAAGTTGACACAAAACCAGCCAGTACACTGTCCCATATGCCATAAGAAAATAGAAATTATTAAAAACCTCCCAACCAAAAAAAAAAAGCCCAGAGCCAGATGGCTTTAGTGCAGAATTCTACCAGACCTTCAAAGAAGACCAAATACCAATATTCCTCAAATCATTCCATACAGAAGGAACACTGCCTAATTCATTCAATAAAGCCACGGTTACTGTGATACCTAAATCACACAAAGATTCAACAAAGAAAGATAATTTCAGACCAATTTCACTTATAAATATTGATGTAAAAATATTCAGTAAAATGCTTGCATTCCGAATCCAAGAACAGATCAAAAGCATCATTCACCACGATCAAGTAGACTTCATCCCAAGGGTACAAGGTTGATTCAATACACAAAAATCCATTAATGTAATCCACTATATGAACAAACTCAAAAAAATCACATGACCAACTCATTAGATGCTGAAAAGGAGTTTGACAAAATACAGCATCCCTTCATATTAAAAGTATTGAAGAAATCAGGAATTCAAGGCCCTTACCTAAACACAATAGAAGCAATATACAGCAAACCATCAACCAATATCTGATTAAATGGAGAGATACTGGAAGCAATCCCACTAAAATCTGCAACAAGAAAAGGCTGCCCATTCTGTCCACATATTTTCAATATAGTACTTGAAGTTCTAGCTAAAGCAATAAGACAACAAAAGGAGATCAAGGGGTACAGATTGGAAAAGAAGTCAAGGTATCACTATTTGCAGATGATAGTATATATAAAAAAACACCCCCCCCAAAATCTACCATAGAAATTATACAGCTGATAAACAACTTCACCAAAGTGGCTCAATGTAAAATTAATTCAAACAAATTAGTAGCCTTCCTTCATACAAATGATAAAAAGACTGAGGAAAAAAAGTGGAAAAACAACACCCTTCACAATAGCCACAAATAATATAAAATATCTTGGTGTAACTCTTACCAAGAAAGTGAAAGATCTATATGACAAGAACTTCAAATCACTGAAAAAAGAAACCAAAGAAGATATTAGGAAATGGAGAGATCTCCCATAGTCAAGGATTGGTAGGATTAACAGTAAAAATGGCCATCCTACCAAAAGCAATCTACATACTCAGTGCAATCTCTATCAAGATCTCAACACAGTTCTTCACAGACATGGAAAGAGCAAATCTCAGTTTCATATGGTAAAACAAACAAAAAACAATAGCAAAAACAATTCTTAACAATAAAAGAACCTATAGGGGAATCACCAACCCCTGATCTCTAGCTATACTACAGAGCAATAGTAATAAAAACCACATGGTAGAGACAGGCAGGTTGATTAATGGAATAGAGTTGAAGAACCAGAAATAATCCCACACACTTATGGACACTTAAGAAGCCATACAATGGAAACATACAATGGAAAAAAAGAAAACAGCTTCAATAAACGGTGCTGGTCTAACTGGTGGTCTATATGTGGAAAAATGAAAATAGATCCATATTTATCTCCTTACACAAAGCTCAAGTCCAAGTGGATCAGGACCACAGCATAAAACCAGATACACTAAATCGAATAGAGGAGAAAATGGGAAAGAGCCTTGAACTCATTAAATTTCCTAAACAGAACTTCAATGGCCAGGTTCTAAGATCAACAATTAATAAATAAGACTTCATGAAGCTGAAAAGCTTCTTAAGACACAGTCCACAGGACAAATCAACTACCCACAGAATGGGAAGAAGTCTTCACTAACCCCACACTCAATAGACGGCTAATATCCAAAATGTATGAAGAGCGCAAGAAGCTAACCTCCAAAAAACCAAATAACCCAATATTAAAAATAGGGTACAAAGCTAAACGGAGAATTCACGACAGAACAATTTTGAGTACTCGAGAAACACTTTAAGAAATGTTCAAAGTCCTTAGTCAATCAGGGAAATGCAAATCAAAATGCCCACCTCACACCAGTCAGTATGGCTAAGATAAAAAACTTAGGTGACAACAGATGCTGGCGAGGATGTGGATAAAGAGGAACAGTTCTCCATTGCTGGTGGGATTGCAAGCTGGAACAACCACTCCGAAAATCAGTCTGAGGGTTCCTCAGAAAATTGGAAATAGACCTACCTGAGAACCCAGCTATACTATTCTTAGGCATATACCCAAAAGATGCCACAACATACAAGAGGGGAAAATGCTCCACAATGTACATGGAAGCTTTATTTGTAATAGAGAGAAACTGGAGCATGTGGGGGGGGGGGAGATTTCCCACACAATGGATACAGAAAATATGTGGCATTTACACAACGGAAAACTCTTCAGCAATTAAATACAAGGACATCATGAATTTTGCAGGCAAATGGATGGAACTAGAAAATATCGTGAGTGAGGTACTCCAGACCCAAAAGGACATACTTGTACTCAATAATAAAAGGATATTAGCTAAAAAGTACATACCTAGGATACAACCCACAGAATTTAAGAACATTAACAAGCAGAAAGGCCAAGTGAGGATGTTTCAGTCTCTTAGTAGGGGAAAGAAAATAATCACCGGAGGCAAATGGAGGGGGAATTTCAGCAGGAGAAGGAGGGAGAGGGAAAGGGGGAAAAGGATCTGGTCAGGAGGGGATAGGAGAGAAGCCCAGAGGCCAGCAGAATGACTGGAAATATGCAGCTTCAGAAAGTGAGAGGTAGCAGTGAGCCAGCATGCGGTCCCCGCTTCACCCTCCCTGCCCCAGCTTGCTCCAGGGAACCAGTAACCCTGCTTCGGCTATTCCCAGCCAGACAACATGGAGTGAGGAACTGCACTCAGACCACCCACCACCAGGATCAGCAGTGAGCCAGTGGTGAGCCAGAGGTGATCCAGGGACACAGGTCTGGAACAGCAGTGAACCAGTGGTGAGCCAGCGGTGATCCAGCAGTGATCCAGGGACAGAAGACTGACAACAAGATGGCAAGAGGAAAGGGAAAGAACTTACCCCAGGGAAACCAAGACAACCTGGCAACACCAGTACCCAGCTCTTCCAACACAACAAACAGTGGAATGCCAAACACTCCAGAAATAAAAGACGCAGACCTAAAATCATACCTCAAGATGATGATAGAGATCCTTAAACAAGAATGGGAGGAAAAGCATAAAGAATTAGAAGCTTTTGAAGAGGAAACAAGAAAAACACTAAAAGAACTCAAAGAACTAGAGGAAAACAGAACCAAAGAGATGAAGGAATGGGAGAAGGAATTTAAAACGGAAAAGGAAAAAATAAAGAAAACACTAAAAGAGATAACCCCAGAGGTAGAACACCTAAAAAAGAAATCAGGAGTCACAGATGCAAGCATTTCCAACAGACTACAAGAGATGGAAGAGAGAATCTCAGGGGCCGAAGACAACATTGAAAACATAGACAAAACAGTCAGAGAAGATGCAAAAACCAAAAAGCTCCTAACCCAAAATGTCCAGGAGATCCAGGACACAATGAGAAGACCTAACCTAAGGATAATAGGAATAGAAGAGGAAGAATAATATCAACTAAGGGGCACAGTAAATATCTTCGACAAAATTGTAGAACAAAACTTCCCTACCCTTAAGAATGAGATGACCATGAGTATAAAAGAAGCCTTCAGAACTCCAAATAGGTTGGACCAGAAAAGAAATTCCTCCCGACACATAATAGTAAAACACCAAGTGCCCAAAGCAAAGAAAGAATACTAAAAGCAGTAAGGGAAAAAGGTCATGTAACATATAAAGGCAGAACAATCAGAATCACACCGGATTTCTCAACAGAGACTATGAAAGCTAGAAGAGCCTGGACAGACATCATGCAGACCCTAAGAGAGCACAAGTGCCAGCCCAAGCTGCTATACCCAGCAAAACTATCAATCACCATCGATGGAGAGACGAAGATATTCCAAGTCAAATCTAAATTTACACAATATCTGACCACAAACGCAGCACTTCAACGAATTTTAGGTGGAAAACCGATTACAACAAGGGGAACTACATCCTAATAAAAACAAGAAAACTCCTAAGCAAGAAAATCAAAAGAAGAAAGACATACAGGCACAATTCAACCTCCAAAAGAAAAATAGCAGGAAACAGCAACCACTATTTCTTGATATCTATTAACATAAATGGACTCAGTTCCCCAATAAAAAGACATAGGCTATCAGACTGGATACATAAACAAAACCCAGCAATTTGTTGCATACAAGAAACTCATCTCAGAGACAAAGACAGACACTATCTCAGAGTAAAAGGGTGGGAAAAAAACTTCCAAGCAAATGGCCCCAAGAAGCAAGCTGGAATGGCCATTCTAATATCCAATAAAGTAGATTTTCCACCAAAATTTATCAAAAAAGATAAGGAAGGACACTTTTTTACTCATTACAGGGGAAATTTGTCAGGAGGAACTCTCAGTCCTTAACATATATGCTCCAAATACAAAAGCACCTATGTTCATAAAAGAAACCCTACTAAAGATCAAAAAATACATTGTGCCCCACACAATAATAGTGGGAGACCTCAATATCCCACTCTCACCAATGGACAGATCATGGAAACAAAAACTGAACAAAAATACTGTAAAACTAGCAGAGGTTATAAACCAACTGGAATTAATAGATATCTACAGAACATATCATCCTAAAAAAAAAGAAAGAAAGAAAGAAAGAAAGAAAGAAAGAAAGAAAGAAAGAAAGAAAGAAAGAATACACCTTCTTCTCAGCACCTCATGGCAACTTCTCAAAAATTGACCACATAATTTGTCACAAAATGAGCCTCAATAGATATAAGATTGAAATACTCCCATGCATTCTCTCAGATCACCATGGTCTAAGGCTGTTCTTTAACAACAACAAAGACAACAAAAAGCCCACATACACATAGAAACTAAACAACCCTCTATTAAATGATAGCAGGGTCAAAGAAGAAATAAAGAAAGAAATCAAGGATTTTCTAGAATTCAATGAAAACGAAAACACAACATACCCAAACCTATGGGATGCAATGAAAGCAGTACTGAGAGGAAAACTCATAGCTTTGAGTGCTTCCAAAAAGAAACTGGAGAGAGCATACACTAGCAACCTGACAGCACTATTGAAAGCTCTAGAACAAAAGGAAGCAGATACACCCAAGAGGAGTAGACAACAAGAAATTATCAAACATAGGGCAGAAATAGACCAAATAGAAACAAAAAGAACCATTGAAAGAATCAACAAAACCAAGAGCTGGTTCTTTGAGAATATTAACAAGATTGATAAACCCTTAGCCAGACTAACTAGAGGGAAAAGAGAGAGTATCAAAATTAACAAAATCAGAAATGAAAGTGGAGAAATAACAACTGAAACTGAGGAAATTCAAGAAATCATCAGATCCTACTATAAAAGCCTATACTCAACAAAGCTGGAAAATCTGGAAGAAATGGATGAATTCCTAGACAGACACAAGGTACTAAAGTTAAATCAGGACCAGGTAAGCCATCTAAATAATCCCATAACACCTAAAGAAATAGAGGCAGTCATCTAAAGCCTCCCAACCAAAAAAAGCCAGGTCCAGATGGGTTCAGTGCAGAATTTTATCAGACATTTATTGACGACATATTACCAATACTCTCCAAACTATTCCACAAAAAAGAATCAGATGGAAAACTACCTAATGCATTTTTTGAGGTTACAATAACCCTCATTCCTAAACCACACAGACACCCTACAAGGAAAGAAAACCTCAGACCAATCTCACTTATGAACATTGATGCAAAAATACTCAACAAAATCCTTGCAAACCGAATCCAAGAACACATCAAACCGATCATTCACCATGATCTAGTAGGCTTCATCCTTGACATGCAGGGATGGTTTAACATATGGAAATCCATCAATATAATCCACCATATAAACAAACTCAAAGGAAAAAAACCACATGGTCATCTCACTAGATGCTGAGAAAGCATTTGACAAAATTCAACACCCCTTCATGTTAAAAGTCTTGGAAAGAACAGGAATCCAAGGCCCATACCTAAACATAATAAAAACAATATACAGCAAACCAACAGCTAACATCAGACTTAACGGTGGAAAACTTGAAGCAATCCCACTAAAATCAGGGACTCGACAAGGCTGCCCACTCTCCCCCTACCTATTCAACATAGTACTGGAAGTCCTGGCTGGAGCAATTAGACAGCAAAAGGAAATCAAAGGGATACAAATTGTAAAAGGAAGAAGTAAAAACATCACTATTTTCAGACGACATGATAGTGTACTTAAGCGACCCCACAAATTCCACCAGAGAACTCCTACAGCTGATAAACAAGTTCAGCAAAGTGGCCGGATATAAAATTAACTCAAACAAATCAGTAGCCTTCCTCTACTCAAAGGACAAACATGTGGAGAAAGAAATTACGGAAAAGATACCCTTCACAATAGTCACAAAAACTATGAAATTCCTTGATGTGACTCTAACTAAGCAAGTGAAGGACCTGTATGACAAGAACTTCAAACCTCTAAAGAAGAAAATCTAAAAAGATCTCAGAAAATGGAAAGATCTCCCATGCTCATGAATTGGAAGGATCAACATTTTAAAAATGGCCATCTTACCAAAAGCAATCTACAGATTCAATGCAATCCCTATCAAAATTCCAACCCAGTTCTTCACTGAGTTGGAAAGAGAAATGTGCAATTTCATTTGGAATAACAAAAGACCTAGAATAGCCAAATCCATCCTTAACAACAAGAAAACATCTTCGGTAATCTCCATCCCTGACCTCAAGCTATATTACAAGGCAATTGTGCTGAAAACTGCATGGTACTGGTACAGAAATAGGCACGTGGATAAATGCAATATAATAGAAGATCCAGAAATGACCCTCACATATATGGTCACCTGTTTTTTGACAAAGGAGCTGTATACATTCAATGGCAAAAGGACAGCCTATTCAACAAATGGTGTTGGTCCAACTGGCACTCAGCATGCAGAAGAATGAAAATAGACCCTTTCTTATCTCCTTGTACAAAGCTCAAGTGTAAGTGGATCAAAGATCTCCACATTAAACCAGGTACACTGAAACTATTAGATGAGAAAGTAGGGAAAACCTTAGAACTCATAGGCACAGGAGAAAATTTCCTGAACAGAACACCAGTAGCTCAAGCTCTAAGGTCAAAGATTGACAAATGGGACTTAATGAGATTGCAAAGTTTCTGTAAGGTTAAAGACACTATCATGAAAACAAATCGGCAGCTAACAGAGTGGGAAAAGATATTTATCAACCCCACATCAGATAGAGGCCTAATATCCAAGGTATACAAAGAACTCAAAAAGTGAGATATCAGAGAATCAAGCAACCCTATTAAAAAATGGGATACAGACTTAAACAAAAAGTTCTCAATTGAGGAATATCGAATGGCTGAGAAACATCTAAGGAAGTGCTCAACATCCTTAGCCATCAGGGAAATGCAAATCAAAACAACCCTGAGATTTTACCTCACACCAGTCAGATTGGCCAAGATCCAAAACTCAGATGATAATAGATGCTGGCGAGGATGTGGAGAAAGAGGAACACTTCTCCACTGTTGGTGGGGTTGTAAACTGACACAACCACTCTGGAAATCAGTCTGGCGGTTCCTCAGAAAAATGGACATAGTACTACCTGAAGACCCAGTTTTTCCACTTCTGGGCATTTACCCCAGAGAAGCTCCAACATACAACAACGATACATGCACCACAATGTTCATAGCAGTTCTATTTATAATAGCCAGAAGCTGGAAAGAACCCAGATGTCCTTCAGTAGATGAATAGATACAAAAATTGTGGTACATTTACACAATGGAGTACTACTCAGCTATCTGAAACAATGGCCTATTGAAATTCTCAAGAAAATGGATGCATCCAGAGAATATTATCCTGAGTGAGATAACCCAGTCACAAAAGAACAGACATAATATGTAGTCACTGATAATGGGACACTAACCCCAGAAAGTTCTGAACACCCAGAAACAATACACAGAGTGTGTGATGATCAAGAAAAAAAGCAAATAAAAAAAGAATATATTTTAATTAAAATAGAACTGTATCACATCCCCCTTTCCTTCCTACAGCCCCTCCCAGTTTTTCTGCATCTCCTCAAATTATTAACCTCTTTTCCTATATTATTGTTACATATATACATAAGTGTATGTATATGTACCCACAAATACTTAATTACAACCTTATAAAAATGTATTTGTATACTTTTATGCAAAAATGCTTAAAAATCTGGACATTTATCTTTGCTTTTTAAAATAAAGTTTAAAAAGAAAAGAAAGTGGGAGGTAGAGAAACCCTTTAGAAAGTACCAGAGTCTTGGGAGGTGAGAGAGACAGTGACCTTAGATGAAGTGCCCAACAGTGGGGAGAGGGACCTCTAAGTAGATAGACAGGGCCTCAAGAGAAGGGTCAGGGTTACCAACCCACAGTCAAAAGAAGTGTTCCTGTCGAAAAGAACTGCAAGGACAAAAATGGGGATGAGACTGAGGGAAAGGAGGTGCAGTGACTGGCCCACCTGAGGATCCTTGTGGAGACACCAAGCCCTGACACTATCACTAATGCTATGATGTCCTTACAGACAGGAGCCTGCCGTGGCTCTGAGAGGCTCGACCAGCAGCTGACTGAGACAGATGCAGATACTTATACCCAACCATTTTACTGAGGTTGGGGACTGCTGTGGTTGAATTAGGGGAAGGATAGGAGAGGAAGAAGAAGAAGAGGAGGAGGAGGAGGAGGAGGATGAGGAGGAGGAGAAATGGAATGAGAAACTGTGGGAGTAGGGCCTGAGAGTGAGGATGGATTGCAAATAAACTTTTTAAAAAATCTTTCAAAGAAAATGAGGCCCTGAATTAAAGAACACATAATGCAGAACCCTGTGGGTTCTTCTCACTAAACAGCCCGTGCATTTCTCCTACGGAAGGTGGAAGGCTTATAGTTCAGTTGTATAAAAGCTCAGTACAGAGTTGTATTTGCACACAGAAATGTAACCCATGACCCTAGTACACTTTCTCTACTTCAAACTAAAGTTTACTCTGTTTCTATGTTTGTTACCACTGGCTATCTTTCATTTTAGGTAAAGTATATAAGGACTAGAAAGTACAATGGAACATCAAAAATTCAATACACTTTTTATATATTAACTTGAGCATAATGAAAGGCAATAAGTCACTTGCATTGTTAAGGGACAATGCAAGAAGCATAACTCCCCCAATAAAAACCACAACCAGCACCATTAGCCTCCCAGACATTCTAATGAGAATACAGATAGTTAACAATATCAAAGAAAATGCTTTAAAAATACCAGAACTCAAATCACAGAGGAAACTTGGTACACCTGTGTCCAGGTTGAGGCCACAATCTCTGGGCCTTACCCTTTCTTTGCTGTGAGCATCTTTTCAAATAATTAGGTATAAAACAATATTGGCACATGAAATTATTTCTGTCCTTAATGTTAATATGCTTTACCAAAACTTGGGTCACAGCCTGGAACAGAAAGGAACCACCTGCCCTCCAGAACTTAACTTCATTTACATTGAATTTTCCCAGCCAGCTAAGTAACTGAACAATTAGTTGACACTAACTTGTGAAACTCAGCTCATAAAATGATTTCTATTTGTACTCTTACTAAAGGTACTGTTTCCAGTGTTTAGAGACACAGCTGATGACACATCATCTTCTACCAATGAGACAGACACAATTTCAACGGAAAAAAACTGTTTAGAATCTGCTGCTACTCTCTGAGAAAAGCTTACTCCCTGTGATGGATAGCTAGTCTTGGTTGTCAGCTTGACTGTATCTGGAACTAACTAAAGCCTAAAAGTGGAGGACACACCTGTGAGAAATTTTTCTTTAATTCAAAGTAGAAAGATCCACTTTTAGTGCAGACCCTTGAGGTAAAGATCTTGTCCTGGGAAGATAGACCTTAGCCTGGAACTTGAGGTAGGAAGACACACCTTTAATTCAGATCCTTTGAACTGGGAAAACCTACCTCTAAGCAGGGCCACACCTTCTGTCAGAAACCTACATAAGGACAAGGAAGAAGGAAGCCTTAACCTGTCCTGTTTGAGTCCTTTACTGGCATTAGTAGAGCTGACTTCTTCAGATTCCAGTGTATGCTAAAGACATCCAGTCTCATGGACGGAACTATGAGATTCTTGTGCCCTCTCTCTCTCCTTCCTTATATACATATAGATATGTGTGTATATATGTGTACATATATATATACATATACAGAATATATATGTATATGAAAAGACTGATAATTTCCTATCAGCCTCAGGGCACTGAGTAACTCCTCTCCTCCAGGGGAAAGAATGCTCCAATCTTATCCAGCCACAGTCCCTGGAATGTCTCCAGGGCACCAAACAGCCCTTCCTCCCAAGAAGAAATGTCCCAACCTTATCTAGACACCCACTCCCATTCTGGCACAGTTTAGCCCCTGGAGTGTGGGCTGAGAACCCCAACAAAACTCAAGTCGGTAGCAGCCAATCATCTTAAAAGTCAAATGACCCCACCAATGCTTGCATGCCTAATCACCACTGCTATAGCCCGCCCTTTACAAAATGTATAAAAACTGTACTAATGGGGAGCTTGGGGCTGCCTCTCCTCTGGATGTAACTCACCCCAGTGCACTGGACTAATAAACCTCTTGCTTTTACATCAATCAATCTCTCATCTCATTTATGGGAGCCTCGTTTTTTTTTCTTATATAGAAAATATATGTCTATATATTCTATAAGTTGCATTAACCTGTGTGTATATATATATAGATGTATAGACATATGTATGTGTGTGTGTGTGTGTGTATTGTGTGTGTGTGTGTGTGTGTGTGTATGGACATGGAAGTTGTGTAACTCTGTGTATATACATACTCTATAAATTGTGTTACTCTGACTAATCATCTGCCTTTCATATTTGTTGGCCTGGGGATGGAAAAAAAAGAGAGACAGAAAGTCTTTAAGAGGGAGCATGTACTTAATTCAGGTCATTAAGAGCAATTTTTTAAAGACCTTGTGAGTGAAATGACTCAGACAGTTGTAGCAAATATGATAGGATTTCTGTGAACCACTACTTAAAATCAGTAGTATTTCTTTTAACTTGCCAGTTAATAGAAGGTACAAAGAACCACCTTAGGCTAATGTAATTAAAAAGAAAACATTGCAGGCATAGTATATAACCATACTCCAATGCTGATGGAACTCTCCCAAGTTTTTGAGATCCTGGGACTCACCTTACACTTTCTTTCTTCTTTCTTTCTTTTTCTTTATTTCTTTCTTTCTTTCTTTTTCATTTTTATTCAGGCAAATTTATTTCTAATAGTCTTGAGGACTTCAGATTTCAAGAACATTTGAGGAGAGTCCAGGCTGACTCCAGTATGGCAGGTCATTCCATGCTGACAGAGCACCCAAGAGCATGCCACACTGCCACACACATGAGCAAAGCTTAAACCGGTCCCTGAAACATTGATCACTCCTAAGTAGATTACTGATATTGTTTTCATAGATCAAAGGTTTGCAAATGTTTTAGTATCCTCTAAGATTCATAGGCAGTTGCTATGTCTTCTCTTCTTCCTCCTCCTGCTCTTCCTCCTTCTCTTCCTCTTTACCGTTGAAGTCATCCTCTATCCCTGTAGTTTCACTCCAAGAATACTTAAGCCATTGTAGGAATGTCACTAACGTCTTCCTTTACTGCAAATATGTTCAGCTGGTGTGGGAGAAGTTCCGTGGGCTGTATCACGGAAGTGAACCGAGGCCATCTCCATAAGACAGCATTGGGGCCTTAACAAGGGCTTGTATTTGAAACTATAACCTAATTGTAGGATGTAGGTCACTGCAGAGCAACTTCCAGATGTACACAGTACTCTATATGTATCTAGGTTTCTGAGTCCTGCTTGGCCATTTGGAAGGGATGGCACGACACAGTTCTTGCCCCGGAGCAGAACCAGCTGGTCTGCTGTTCCAGTATTTCTTATTAGGAGTTGTCGGAATCTTTAGGAAATACTTAAATATCCGAATTCAGGCCACATGAGGTCTTTTGAATCAGATGCTTAAGGATAACCTGTATGTGTAGTTGAAAACTCTCCCCAGGTCATTTTAACAGACAATCTAATTGACAAGCAGACAAGTGTCCCCTTCAGCCTTCTCACCCACACAGCCTAGTTCCCTTGTCATCTGAGGACATGGCCAGATGAAGAAATAAGATACATTTGTCTACTACGAAGGCTAATTTCCCCAGCTAGGGGCAGAACAGGAGCCAGAAAAATTCCAAATGCAAGTTGATTCTATCATATAAAATTCTGGAGCAAAACTGAAGAGCTGAAAGGAGAGTTCAGCTCTTACCTAAGGCTTGCTTCTGCCAGAGAAAATAACAACTCACCAGCATGCTTCCCTGCCAAGGGTCTCCCTCCACACAGTCACTCCTGTGCTCTCTCTCTAGGGTCTTCCGGGACTCATCCTGGGCATGTTTGTAACTCAGCTGTGATGATCACTAGCCCCACTTCCTTCTCATACACAGAATGTAGACTATTTGAGCATCCGATTAGCATTGCAGCTGCGCAATGCCCTTGGCTAGCTTTGTTTGTGGCCTTCACCTGGGACCCCTGATCCTCCTCATTTTCCTCCCCCTCCTCTTCTTTTTGCTGTAGCCTTGCATCTAAATATAAATCACTTTGATAATTTTCAACAGCAAAAGATTTCCACTTATTCTAAAATATACTTTTATTTTCTTTACAACGGAGCCTGTTTTCAGGTCTCATTTTGCTTCATTATGTTAAAAAAAATTTTTTGTTGAAAAATATAAGTTTTTGCTTTGAACAAATTCAGGGTTTTCTCAAATATTTCCCCATGATATATACATACATACATACATACATACATACATACATACATACATACATATATATATATATATATATATATATATATATATATATAAAATCACTGTCTGAAAGTTTCCTAGCAGGGACAACCTTGTTCCTATATAGAAATATTTTCAAGTGATTAATGTTAAAATAGAAATAAACCATACCAAGTGTGTGTGACATTTGTTTCTTCTGATGTTTTTGAGGAATCTCATAAGACTTTTGTTTACAATAAAAGCACCCTTTCCCATTAACACAGCGATCTTGGATAACCTCATCAGCTATAATCCTATCCAATATACCTCAAGAAGGAGCCCGTGATCCCATTTAAACCTTAGTAACCCTTCAAAGGAAGGAATTGAGAATCCACCAGAATTACGTCTTTGTAAACACAACAAAGGGTACTTCTCTCTTGAGACGCTGACATCACTGTCTTAAAAAAAATTTATTTATTCACTTTACATTCCAGTATCCGCCCCCTCTTCTCCCCTCACACAGGTCCTTCCCCCGTTTTCTCCTCCCCAGTTCCTCTGAGAAGTGGAAGCCCTCCCTGGTTACAAACCCACACACATATCAAGTCACTGCGTGACTAGGCTCATCTCTCCCACTGAGGTGAGACAAGTCAGCCAGGTTAGGGGAACAGGATCCACAGACAAGCAAGGGTCAGGGACAGCCCCCTTCCCCGTTGTTGGGGTACCCAGAGGAAAACCAAGCTGCTTGACTGCTGCACGTGTGCAGGGGGCCTAGGTCCAGCCCGTGTCTGCCCTTGGGTGGTTCCAGATTGACTCTGTTGGTCTTCCTGTGGGGTCCCTGTCCCTCCAGGGTTCTCAACCCTTCTCCCAACTCTTCCACAAGACTCCCCGAGCTCACCCTTCTGTTTGGATTACTCTTTGGTTTGGTCTTCTCATAATGCCCCATTTTTTCTGGATGTTTTGTGTTAGAAACATTTTAATTTGGCGTTTTCTTTGACTGGTGTGTGAATTTCTTCTCTGGTGTCTTCTCTATGCCTGAGACTCTCTCTTCCACCTCCTGCCTTCTGCTGGTGACACTTGCATCTGTCGTTTCCGGTCTCTTCCTGGGGTTTTCATCTCCGGGATTTCCTCAGCTTGTCTTCTCTTGCTTGCTCCTATTTCTGATTTCAGGGCTTGAACGGTTTTCTTCATTTCTTTCACCGGTTTGGTTGTATTTTCCTGTATTCTTTGTTTTATTTATTGCCTCTTTAAGAGCCTCTCTTTGTTTGGTTGTATTTGTCTTTATTTCTTTAGGGGGGTTACTTATTTTCTCTTTAAAGCTATAATCTTCCTAAGATTAGATTTAAGGTCACTTTCCTGCAACTCGGGTGTGCTTGGATATTCAGGCCTCGCTGTAGGGGGAGAGCTGGGTTCTGGTCACGCCATGTAGCCCTGGCTTTTGTTCATTATGGTCTTGCACTGGCCTTTAGCCATCTGGTGGTTCCTGGGGCTACCAAGCCTGGTGGTCCCTGATGGGTGCAGGCCTCCAGGCCACCAAGATGGCCTCAGCTTGCTCCATGGCCATCCTCATCCGGTTTGCTTGCTGTCACCAATGTTGTTACATTTCTTTTAGACTCTTGAGTCTTTCTATACACTTAAAAAATTATTTTTAAATTATATGTCTGTGTATGTTTGCTTATTAATGCAGGTTCTCTCAAGGCCAGAAGAGGCTGTACACTCTATAACCAGTGAAAGATACACAGTTGTACACTGCCCAGACCAAGGTGCTGAGAGCCACCCCGTGAAAGCACGCATGCTCAGGACCTTTGTCCAACAGTACTTAGCGTTACGTCTCTGAAGAACTCTAGCAGCATCAGATCCTCTGTCCAAAGCAGACTCAAACCTCTTTGAGAAGCAGATTTGGATGGCACTGGGTTTGCCCTAGAGGGACTTCAGGGCAGTGTAGTATCAGAAAAACCTCTCTGTACACCCTAAGCTTCCTCTAGCTCGTACCCCATCATACCGTGTGTGCTGTAGCTGGAGGTAGCCTGCCGATTCGAGATTCAGTAACAAGAGATGTAGTCTCGAGCTTTGGGGAGACCAAGCTCAGCCTCAGGAGACACTGGCAAAAGCACTCTGCCTGCTTCAGAACCTCTTCTCTCCTTAGCATGAAGTTCATGTTCTCGCGACTTTCAGTTTCTTCTATTAAATTTGGGTCCTGGTATGATTAATTTCATAAACCCTCCATTTGCCTGGCAAATCAATTTCCTTATGGTGTGAAAATACTGCTTTGAGAGACCTCACCAGTATAGGAGACTGAGAATCCTGCAGGCAAGATCTCCTTGCCTTCCTGTCACCCACTCCCCTTTCTGCCAACCTAACTCTCAGAAGAACTGTCCATCCCCAACTCCAACATCTGAGCTGTCTGGACCCCTGTGTTCTCATCCCTCTCCATCCGTGCAAGCTCATGTCACTCTAGGTCCCCATCATGCCACCTCTGCTCCTAGGGTCCACACCCTGCCAGATGCTGCATCCCACCTCCTGTGTGACAACTATGGGACTCCCTCTCAGCATCTGTTAGAAGATATCTGAGCAAAGCTTGCCAGTCCCAGGCATGGTAACAGGAACCAGAGAGGCCACACAGTACCGTAAAAAACTGGCCTTGGGAAGGAGGAGATCAACTGGTGTGGCTGTCTGTCCCTTTGGCTTTAAGACCATCCGTCAGACAAGGACTGGTTCCTGGTTTCTTGTAAAGCGCCAGGATGAGCAGGTATCAGAGTTTATGGAGTTTGGACCTGGCTAGCTGTGGAAAAGACACTAAAGGACAAAGTCGTTTCTATGTATTCCATACCTGACTAGTTAGTAACAGAAAGGAGGCAGTCAGCGAGATTGAATGGGCCAAGGTGAAGCCAGTTGTAGGAAGCCAATAAGGCTGTCTGGCTGTCCTGAACGTTCTACCCCAGACAACTCTATGGGAGAAAAGCATATTCTTTAACTCTGAAGCACATGTTCACCTTCTTGTAGCCTCTGTGCCTTGTTTGGAATCCACACAGAATGTGATCTCTACATCCTGCTCTAGTCCTGGCGATCTGGACCTGATCTACACTGTGTACCAAGTTTCTCCACCCTCAGCCTTAGTTCAGTGGGCTATAGTGTGTAGTTTTGAGAAAACAATCCGCCCTAAACTGGCTATGCGCTGATATCGGCAGTCTCTGCTCCTAGCCCAATGCATAGCCTGAGACTGAGACAGAGAATTTGAGTTTCTTCTAGCCAACGCCTCTCCCACCAATGCTGGCTCTGCCTCTCCAGAGCTCCGAGATAGCTCTCTTGGTCCCTGTGACCAGCTGCGGGTGTACTCTACTGCGGTTACTTCTCCCCCTGGAACTCGGTCCTTGCCCAACCTTCCCATTCCAAAGTTCCTTGTCCAATCTTTCGTTCCAAAGCCTTGGCTGAATTCCACCCCAGTTACGCTCTTTCCCTCTGGTCCACCTGAGTCTCCTCAAATGGAAACACCAATCTTAGTTTAAAATCAACAGATGATGCCACCTCCGGGCGCAGAATCTATTGTCCTAAATTCATCAACTATTCTATGTTGGAAATCTTCCCGTGGCAGAAGCCACCACCAGGTCTCTAACAGTTCTCCATCTTCTTGCTTCCTCTCCCTCTCCATCTAGATGTAAAAAAAAAAAAAAAAAAAAAAAAAAAAAAAAAAAAAAAACGGGGGGGGGGGGGGAGTGGATTCTTTCCTCTGGCATTCTTTCTTCCTCTCTGTGACCCAGAAGGTCCAATTCCTCTTTTCACCCAAGGATTAGCTTCTTGTCACCTTTATTAACCAATCAATTAATTAGGGGGAAATTCCACTACAGTGGGCCTCTGCTATTTTTTAAGTTACTGAAGCCAGAAGCTGCAGGCCTCTGGACCCATTGACACTTGTTGCTAAAAGCAGGTGAGGGAGGGAATTAGGTAAAGGATTTATTACTAATGCTCTCTTATCCAGCCAGGTAGCCTGGAGCCCCTTACTGACTTGGGTGGTTAACTCTTTGTAAACCAGAAAAGAAAGGAGGAGTCACACAGAACACACACACTGGATGAAACTGAAAACGACTACAACACCTTTTATGGCTTTTAGCTTCTTATAGCTTTTACACAAAAAGTTATATATGTAAAAAACAAATACCTTACCTACTTGATGAATCATCATTTGTTGTGACTTTGTAGAAATGCTCCAAAGAACTTCAGGTAGTGTTCTGGCAGTTTCTCACTGCCTTGACTTACTCTGGCTGATTGGAAGAGCCTCCTGACTTCTGCACTGAGCTGCCGTTGCTGGTTATTGAACGGTGTATGTGAGTGTACTGAGCCACCATGATTCACGTCAACTGAACTGCTGATATTCTGACAAGATAGATTGGACTCACCCCAAATAACTACTTCTAACCAGATCCACATCCCTTTTCCCCTATTAACCTTTCCTTTCCACTGCCTCTGGTGGGCGGTAGACTAGAACACAGGGAAAGCAGTTAAGTACACTTATTAAAATAGGTTTTGAAAAATATAAGCCTACATTGACCACCAACATGGAAGTAACCTTCTGAATTCTCTCAAGGAAATCAGAATGGTTTAAACATTGTTTATAATATGGAACCCCTGTGAAGCTCTGACCACTCCTTCCTTCAAACGGAATGCAGAACACTGGAAATGGAGTGTGTGCTCAAAGACTTATGCTCACAGGAAGCAGGAGTCTCAGGACATTGCATTTGTCTTCAGACCTGGACACGGTACTGCTACAGTGTTAGGAGCCTGAAACTAAAGCAGAAACCCCTTTCAAAGAAACCTGGTCAGTCTGGCCTCAACTATCTGCATTTCTAGCCCCACTCTCAACATAGACCGGTCTCTGTTAAAGCAGTCACTTTTACTTCCCATACTCCAGGATGGTCTCTCTCCATGAAGCATCTCGCAGAAGCAGCGTGGTCTGCTTGGTAGACTGCTATGCCCAATACAAACATGCTGAGTGGACATCATAACCACAGTTAACCAATGAGAAAAGAGAACTAACAATTTGTTAAAAACAAATACTTAAACTAAACACAACATAAAAAGAACCACCATAGTAAAAAGGCTATTTCTCAGGGGGAGGTGAGGGCTGGCTGCGGGGCAGGTAAAGCTGCTGTATTGAAATCAGGGAATAGTTCTGTCAGGACATCAGACTGGTGCTGTCTGATGAGCAGATGTAAGAGAGATGCCTTCTCTAAGGAGGTAGATCAAGGGTGAGATGTGTGAAAAGGCTGTTGTGTCGGCTGACATGGTGAGACACAGGTTCTGCCACTGCTAGCAGGTGTACTGACTGGGCTGCTGATGTCACATTTGGTTCCAATAGCAGAACTTTCTGGTGGACTTTGGGCTCTTTGTCACTGGTGCACAAGGTGGTTCTAGCCGCACTTTCAGTGATGGAAACCACACTTCAATCTCTGAATCTTCAGATGTGTGATTCTCTAGATCTAAGGATGGAGACAAATCTGCAGC
Source organism: Micromys minutus (assembly GCF_963924665.1). Classification (NCBI taxonomy): domain Eukaryota; kingdom Metazoa; phylum Chordata; class Mammalia; order Rodentia; family Muridae; genus Micromys; species Micromys minutus. The sequence continues at coordinate 86,981,135 of NC_137974.1, forward strand.
TGAGGTAGGTTTGTGAAGAAAGGGAAAAGGCAGTGGGGGTGTAAGAGTCAAGATCCCCAAGATGAGATCTCCTTTCAGCCTTTCCAAAGACAAAGGAGACCATGTCTGCTGGGAGTCTTGACCATGTCCTACAAAAGGTCATGTGACCAGGCCAGGGTCGAGTGACAGCTCCTGCAACCAGGAACCCTTCAAGCCTCTCCCAGCACACCATGTACTGAACCTCACACACAAGGTCTCAAATACCTGAGTCTTCTTTATCCTTTCTCTCTGACTCACTGGATTCTTGCTGCAACTTCATGAGAAGCATATGGACTCGAACATTCAGATCTGAGTAAGGCATGTTCACAATCAAGTAGGTCTTCAGCTTTTTCAGAATGGACAGGTCTGAGGTCTGGCAAAACTCCTCAGGGCATTTGTCTATCCATGTGTCCAGGAAAGAACAGAGGGTGCTGGGGAGAGGGGATGAACAACACAGTCAATGGCCAGACCTTTCCTTCTCCAACACTCCAGTGGCTTCTGCCTACAGGGAGGATGGCAAGGAAGACATCCAGTCCTATGCAGATGAGAACTGTGAGCAGGGCTGTGAGGTCATAGTAAGCAGGGAGCCTCACACAAGTCATTGCCAGCCTCTAGTGGAGAACAGCTGAGCAAGCCTCCTGGCATGGCCTAGTATGTGGATATAGTGTCACAGTGGCACTTGAGGCCCCAGACTTCCCCTTCACACCTCTTGCAAGAACCATGCCCATTTAATTCTCATCCTGCAGGCACTGCTTGGACAACAGTATGGTACTAAGGAAGAATGAGACCAAAGTTTTGGCTGTTTCTTACCCTAGGAACCCAGATAACACCATACTGGACACCCAAATGCTTCTTCTTGCTGCAAAGCCCACTTACCGCTTTACATATTCATCCTCTCCACAATCTGGGCGGAAGTATGCATACCTAGAAGAGATAAGATGTCACTTGTAAAATCCCAGGTCCCCACCTAAAAGACATCTAGGGGGCAAGAATCAAAATACAGAACCTAGATGTTCTGTCTGCTCTCAGAATTATCAGTTCACCTGCATACAGTAGGCACTTCAAAGATGTGTGAACACAAATGTCTTTATTCAGACATATCAGTGATCACAGGTCTCTCAGATTGTCTTCCATAGGTCTCCACTCTGACCACATCTATATTGGGTATTGCTATAGGAATTCTGGAACATTCTTTACAAATGGGAGAAGTGTTTCCACCAAGGCCTCAGCAATTTTGGGCCAAAGATAGAGAGCTTCTTCAAGATGGAGGGGACAACCACATCCATTAGAGTCTCAGCTTGGCCAGCACAATCCCTTGGGCCAAGCCTGCGAGAAGCATTTTATTTTTAATTCATGCTGCTGCACCCTGACATAGACAAGAAGTAGACAGAGTGCTTTCCAGAACAAATAAGAGGATCTGAGACCTCTGTCTGGCTTGGAGGTGGGCACTCACCGCTTCAACAGCAGATCCAGCACATGCTGTGTGGTGGTGAAACTTTTGTATTCATTCAGAAAGGCAGGGACAAAGTAGGGGTCTCCACCCTGCAGGGATGGCACCAGATAGCTCACCAGTTTTTCCACCATTTTTGCACTGATACAGGACTCTCTATAGGGCTCCTTCATGTCCTTTGGGGCACACTCATGGTCACCCTGAGGAGACATCATGGTGGATGGTTAAAACAAGCACAGGTCTGCCGCATTCTCATTAGTTATTATCATTACAAGTCTTCCACAATCATTATGGTGTCAAAAACCCAGAGCAAAACTAGGGGAAACTCTGAGAGTTTAGGTTACCTGGTCTGAACAGTCCTGGTCCTGGTTGTCCTGCATCAAGTCTGTTTCCTCCTGAGAAAATGGCCAGAGACATTGGAGGCAAGATAGAATCATGAATTTCCAGGCTCTTCCATGTTCTTCACACTTATCTTTCTTGAGGCCTGAACCTCCAGTAGTCCAAAGACAACCAGAGAACATCCTGCTCTCTCTAAGCTTTCGGACAAGGGAGCTTTCTGGCATGTCTCTAAACAGTTGACCCCTGGTTATCAGGATTCTGCATTGTTGGGTCATTGTGAAGGAAGCGAGGTCACTTCCTGGTGGTCCTTTTACTGTCCCCTCTGCACACAGTACTTTCCTAAATGCTTCTAGGTTTTCTCCCATTCCACAGGTACACACTTAGACACAGTTACATAGGTGTGTCTCATTCCACTGCTCCAAGGAATGTCTGGCTACAAGCAAGCACCTCAGCTTTGCAATTTGAGTCTCTACACTTGAATGGTACCTCTATCCCTACTCCTAAACTCAGCCCTGCTCACCCAGGATCACTTTAAACCCTGGCCATGTTGCTGTCTTGCATGCTACCCGGTGTATGCTCTGTGAGAAAAGCATGAGCGAGTGTGGAAGCTGACCCTCAACACTGTTTCAGAACTGACTTGTCCTCCATTGTTTCTGTTTCAAGTTCCTGCTTGAGTCCTTGTCCTGACTTTCTGAACTATGATCATAGCCTGCAAAACATTTTGCCTTCCCTAAGGTGCTTTTGGTTATGGTGCTTGTCACAGCAACAGAGTGAAATTCCAACATCACACTTTCTATGTCACCATCCATGTTACCTGGCAACAAACCTCTTCTCTAGTTTCTTGACTCCATCCCTGTATCTCATTTATTCCTATTTACTCACTGGTTGCTTTTTCTGTGTGTCTGTGGTCTCTGCTCCAAGTCCTTTGCTTTCATCCCACGGCCATACCTTATTCACAGTGATTATCAAGCCAGTGATTGATGAGTCAATACCGTGGGCATGTCTGGACCTAGCACTAGAGGGGCAGTGTTAGAGTTCATAAACACCTGTCCTCCTTGTGAACATGAACTGCAATTCTCCCTTTACTCCTCTTTATGATCTTTTCATGGTTTTTGTTACACAGACTCCTTCAGTTCTGTGAGCCTGGCATCATTGAGGTCCACATCTTTGTTCTGAAAGTTTGCCAGCAGGAAAAGAAGTGTGGGGTAAGGCACCGAAGAGAAACCCAGAGAGGAGTCCTGGAGGCTGCAGCAGCTCCTCCCCACAGCCCAACTTTCCCAATGGCTGCTGAGCTGACACACTGCTCCCATGTGGAGGAATTGAACATAGGAGATGACAATACAAATAGTCTATCACTTTCAGTGAACTGTAATTCTTTTATGAAGAACATCTGACTGGTAGCTATTACTGGCTAAAAGCTGGTTACAAAAGAAATGAATGACCAGGTAATAAAAGTCTGTGGTCTCTGTACATCCCATAATAACCTTTTCCCAATGACTGAGTCAGAGGTGAAGAGTTCAGGGGTGAAGCTTCACTCTTTGTCCTTGCAGGCAGATCTCTGTGACTTGGATGCTAATGTGTTCTACACAGTGTGCTTAAGTTAATGATGTGACATTTATGAAAGGTACCTACAGTTTCAAGCAAATGTAGTGAGCCCTGATATATTTTATAGGTCTTGTGTGTACAATTAGAGAAAACTGCTGAAGTTTTATCTAATCTTTCTCCATGTGTGGATGTTTGTATGACACACACACACACACACACACACACACACACACACTACGATTGTTGATGAAGCTGCCACAGTGGTGTGTCATCAGCAATGCACTCGAGCAGATGTGCAGGGAGAGAAGAGTAAATCAGTCGCTGTGTAGAGAGGTCACACTGGTGTCACGGCTGCCCCAGATACACAGGGAAAGGGGTAAACAGAAATGACCCAGTACACCCTGAAAATATGTATGTGTCATTAAACACAGAGATGTACTGCAAATGAAGATTAAAACCTTACTCAGATACCTGAACTACCTGATAAAATATCTACAAGCTACAAAATGTTTTTGAGAATGCAGAACAGTTTGTGGGCACGGAGAAATTTGATTCAAGAATTGACAATATTGTTAAAAAGTGGTCAACCCTCCTGAAAATCCTTCCTAGTAAGAGCTTAGCCTTGCCTGTTCTTTCTTTTTCTATAATGTTCCCAAAGTTCCTAAGGAAATCTGCCAGTTGAGATCAGTTATGGAGCAGTTGACTGACATAGGTCAGGGTTGAGATACGATCCTCCGAGATGTAAAATAAAATCATACATAACTGAAAATGTCCAAGAATTGTCAATATAGGAGAGGAGAAACTGCTGAACAGTTAGCAGCACTGGCTGTTCTTCCAGAGGTTCTGGGTTCAATTCCCAGCAGACCCAAGTGTAAAATTCTAACCATAAACCTTCTAGAAAAGTTACATATGGTGGTGCATACCTTTAATTCAAGTACTTGAGAGGCAAGAGTAGATCTGTCTGAGTTTACGACCAGCTTGGTCTCCACATAGAGCTCTGGAACAGACTGGTCTCCAAAGAAATACCTGCCTCAAAAACTAACTGCTAGAGGAAAGCACGGAGGTAAGTCTTGTGGTCTGGTAATAGATGCATTTCTTAGTCTAATGGAAAACATCAAAATCATGGAGGGTAACACATAATATGTTATAAAGACCGACCTGCTAAGATGTGTCCATTTGTACAATAATAGTAGCTTGGTTGTCATGGGAGACTGTGAGTTCATATGAGCTCTCTTCAGCCGATTTATTGAACCTTGTTTTTCTGGTGTTCTCCATCCCCTCTTTCTCCAACACTCTTTCTTCTCCTCTTCTTCTGGGTTCTCTGAGCTCTGAAGGGAGAGATTTGAGGAGACATGTCATTTAGAACTGTGTATTCCGAGGTCTTCCTTCACACTGAGGAATGTCTGGCTGTGGGTCTCTTTATTTGTTCTCATCTGCTATGAAAGGAAGCCTCTCAGATGGTGGCTGAAAGAGGCACCGATCTGTAAGTGTAGCAGAATATCACTAGGGGTCAATTTATTACTCTCCCTCCCCCTTCTTCTCCCATCCCCCAACCCCCCCTCCAGAAGTAATTGGTTTTCTCCTAGGTCTCTGGGTTATCTAGTCTCTGTCTATTCCCAAGCAATGTCAAGTATGGTTCTCTCTACATTGCTCTCTCTCTCTCTCTCTCTCTCTCTCTCTCTCTCTCTCTCTCTCTCTCTCTCTCTCTCTCACACACACACACACACACACACACACACACACACACACACAAAGGGGGGGTTGTCACATCAGATATTAGCTTGTTTTTCCTACAAGCTTTAGCCACCATCGCCGAGTGCATTTTGCTGGCAGAACGGATTATAGATCAAAGGGTCTGTGGCTGGCAAACAACATAATTTTTAAATAGCAAATAAGTTGAAAAGATGTTTCAACAGATACAAAACAAATGGAAAGTAAGTAGAAGAAAAGACACTAATTTTTATCTTGCAACCAGGAAATCTATATAAGCCTATATACAGGCAACACACACACACACACACACACACACACACACACACACACTATAACGGGAAAACAGTCATCACTGATAATGACTCCTGATTGTGAAACAAGACAAAGTCACCTCTCTTATGCATGCCAGTGAGTATAAAATGATACAAATGCGTGGAAGATCAATTAAGTCATTTACAACTTAGGAAATATAAGGAAGCTGGGTTTTTCTGAGCAATGTATACATGAGTCTTCCTTGTTTAGAAAGAAAACTGATTTGTTTTATTTGACGTGAATTGAATTTGCCTATGTGTGAGGAAACCTGTGCCAACCTCGTGCTCCTGCAGGTCAGAAGAAGCTGATGACGTCATCGGTTATCCACCAGAGAAGATTCTCAAACATGGCTCTAAGCCAGGTATTAGGGCTCCCAGTGTAGCACTGAGCCTTTTTCAGGGTGACTATTTTTTGGATGGCAAATAATTTTGTAATTATGTTTATGTACAGGAAACTTAGCAGTTTAATAGCAAGTTCTTTAGCCTTTACCTTTACCATCTTAACAATGGGACCACAGACTTAGGACCCAAGATGTTGCCTCCCCAGTGATGTCAGATCTTTGTCTTTGTATCTTTGTAATTGGTCCTAATAGCTTCCACCAGCTTAGCCAGAGCACTCTTGTCTTCAGAGTTAAACTGTGTGAGGGCAACAGTGGTGCCTGTCTTCCTGTGGACCAGGCGCCCTACCCTGGCCTTTCCCTTGATGATGCAGTAGGGGGGACCCTCCAAACAGGGTGGGCAGGAAAACCACCAGCTCAATGTGGGCAATCACCACCAGCTGAGCCTTCTTGTTCTCTATGAAGCTGGTGACTCTGTTGACCCCTGCTCGGAGGTCAGGTGTCTCCTAGTTGGGACGTCCCCTTTGCCAGCAACATTCTTCTCGACATAGGCCGGTATCCTTTCCTCCTTCTGCTTTGTCTCTGACCTGTACTTGTGGGCAAGCTTAAGCAGCTGAGTAGCTATTTGTCTGTCCAGGGCTGGTTAATGGCAAGAATACCTTGAGCTGAGCCGCTTATAGAGGATGGCCCTTGCAGCTGCAGCCTGATGTAGCAGGGCCATTTGACAAAGCATGTGAGGTCTCTTTGGGGCCAGATATTCTTGCTAATGCCCAAGTTCTCGGACCTTATCTCAAAGGATTGGCCTCCATTTTAGTCTACTGTTTCTTCACCAAGACAGAGGGTGGCACACCCCCCCCTTCTGCTTGGCTTTCTCTCCTTTGGGTGTCATGCTCAGCTGGGGCAGAGAGCCAGAACCAGGATGACCTTTTACGCAGCAGGGATAAAAACTGTTCTGGGTTGACACACTTCAGTTAACAAGAACAGTTAACCAGAAGCAGACATACAGAACCTAAAAGGCAAGTTTAGTACATTTAGAGACTTTCTCAAAACTATGGACCTTGAGAGATTAGGACTTTGCTTTTTGTTGTAGCAGATGGTGCTGTCTCTGTGCTGAGTTTTAGGTCTGGGTGGTATTTCTACCATGAAGCAAGTTGTGCCAAGGTCTAGGGAACTACTAAGGTCTGGAGCTCTGATTAACGTTCTCCTGGGGCTGGAGAGGTGGCTCAGTGGTTAGAGCACTCACTGCTCTCCCTGAGGTCCTGAGTTCAGTTCCCAGCAAGCACATGGTGGCTCACAGCCATCTGTAATGGGATCTGATGCCCTCTTTTGGTGTGTCTGAGGACAGCTGCAACATGCTCATATAAATAAAAATAAGTGTATCTAAAAAAAAAATGGTTCCCCTGGAACAAGACTTAAGGATGATTGTAAGATACTCTGTTGGAGCTGTGAACAGAACCGTGCCCTGTGATGTAATCTGCTGAGCCATCCATCCAGTCCTTAGATTTCTTGATAACCAGGATTAAACATGGGTTTGGTATCTCGGGAGTTTATCACATGACAATTGCAGCTCACTCATGGTACAGGTAGCATAAACCTCTACATCAGAACAAACATGAAGTCAGTGACTGGAACACAGAGGGCTACAGGGGGACCCTAGGGACCAGACCTTCAGCATCACAGGACTAAGAAGTGACAGCTGAATTTAAGCACAAGTAACTGATGATGAACGCCAAATTTTTATAGCATTTTATGTGCAGATGACTACTATTGGCTGTTAAATTGACCACGTCTGGAATTTTCTAAAACACAAGCAGCTGGATAGATCTGAGAGGGATTTTATTTCCCTTAACTGAATCATTTGAAGTGGGAAGACCCCTTTTAATCTGACCTTTTGAGAGGGGAAGATCCACCCTTGAGTTGGGCCACACCTTCTGCGGTCAGCCTATGTAAAGGATTTGGGATTTGGGAAAAGGAGTCTCTCTCTCTCTCTCTCTCTCTCTCTCTCTCTCTCTCTCTCTCTCTCTCTCTCTCTCTCTCCCTCCCTCCCTCCCTCCCTCCCTCCCTCCCTCCCTCCCTCCCTCTCTCTCTCTCTCTCTCTCTCCTGGCCTTCTTGCCCTCACCCTGGTTGGCAAGTGTTCTTTGCTGACTTTGGAGCCTACTGAAGACAGGTTGAGACATCTAACCTCATGAACTGAGTAACTATGGGATCCTCGGACTCTGTGTTGGTCTACAAGTGTTGTTGGACACCCGGGATCATCGTCTGAAAGCCACTATAATAATTCCCCTTTATAAATACACTCGCACACACACTCACACATATATACATATACACACATACACATATACACACACATACACACATATATACATATACACATACACACATATTCATATACACATACATATATACACACATACACACACATATACATATACACACGTACATACACACACACATATTTCTCTCAATCAAAAAACGCTGTGCACACAGAGAAGCACCAGAAAGGCAGAAAGTTGAACACAGGAACATTCTTCAAAGGTCGATGCTTTGCCTGTTCCTGATCCTTTGCTGTCTGAAGAGCCAGGCTTTGCCTGTATTGTCCAGAATTTATGCTTTACTTATCCCAACCCTTCCCCATAAAACATTAAGCATTACTTCTAAGCTCTAAAACTCGTACAAGATGACATTTGAATCATACAATAGCCTAAGTGACTTCTCTGTTATCTTAGGACCAGGCCAATCCTGACACCACAGACATTTTGCTTACTTAGTCAAGATCCCTAGATCTGAAATCTTGGCCACTATCTTTGAGCCAACAGTACTCATGATTGTGAAAGAAGCCAGAAGTATTTTGTAAAGAGTTTCAATTTAAACATATCTTACATTTGTTGTGCACTTGGGGCTGAGTTAATTGTTATAAAAAAAAAAAAACTTTTTCTTCAAAATTTCGCTGTGCTTAAATATGTCCTGGAGTTTGAGAACCATCCTCAGCCCCTACCTGTGCCATTTCTCTCCTTGTCTGCCCCCCCCTTAGGCTGTGTTACACCTCCCCAGAGCAGGTTTGACACCAGCCTGATGCCCCAAAGGTGTTGAGGAAGAAATGTAGCCAAATACCCCTGAATTTTGTCTCTCAGATCGGCATCTCAGAGGCCCAGAATTGAGCCAGAATGCAGACCCACAACTCATACCTAAATTGTTCAGTTAAGGACAAAATATATTCTCGAAATTAGGATGCTCACAATCCTGAGTCTAGTTCAGAGGATCAATAAAGTAGGTCAATAAGGTAGGCTGTAGTGTGTCCTTCTTCTGTGACCTATAAATAAACAGCACTATTTCAAAGTGTCTTTCAAGTGTGTTACTGTGCTAGTGGTGGTGT